>NC_081412.1:23995859-24139500 GCF_030272615.1 Cryptomeria japonica
GTAGTTTGCAATGTTTACCAAGATACGTATTTTTGGAGAGCACCCATGAAATTCGTATGAAACTAGTTTCTTTCGGAAAATACAAGACAGTCACATATGGAGTTAAAGATGGAAAAGATTTGAAGATATGTGAGCTAGTGAAAAATGATATATGTGTAGCTCAATTTATGAAAATGTTTCAAGAGAAACTAGTTTATGAGTACATAATGCATACACATAGAGCTCGATGGTTAGATGAGCAATTCAAGTTATGTAAGGACACATTTCCTCTTGGCACCATTTCCTCTATCGTTGATTTCGCTGAAAATTATACACTACAACCTCAAAATGAAGTGCAATACATGTATTATCACTCTACACAAGTTTTATTTTTGTACACATAACATTCATGTATGAAGATGATAGCACAAAGGAGGATAGAAAGGTTGTAAGAGAGTATCACTGCTACATAAGTGATGATCGTACTCATTCATTAGAGTTTGTACAAGGATGCTTTAAAGTTTTCTATGATAGTTTAAGGGAAAGGAACGTACGATACAACCGACACTTAATATGGTCAGATAATTGCACCGCACAATTCAAGAATGCAAGGATGTTTTATTGGTTAACAAGGATGCATATGACAAGCGGTGTACAACATTTATGGAATTTCACTGAGGTTGGACATGGTAAGGGAGAGCACGATGGTGCAGGAGTATGTGTGAAAAGAGCCCTAGCTAGGGAAGAATTGAAGTACGAAGGTGGTGCTGAGTTGATAGATGCAGAAACAATTGTGTGATGGTGTAAGGCTATGACACCTACGATGGGTCCAGGTAATCTAGGTACATCAATGGTTCATAGATATTTTTGGGTGATCACTGAATCTAACATTGAAAACTATCTAGATTGTTGTACAGTTGCAGGATCGAGTGACATGCACTCATTTATGAGTTCAAATTCAAGTTTATTGGTAGTTTATATGAGACAGATGGTATGTTTTTGCTCTTCATGCATGTATTGTTTGTGGGAAGAATGTGAATCACAAGAGTGGGTTGACAAATGGTCTTGTAGACTATTGGTTCCCATTGATTCATATCAAATTCCCAAAGCACTACAATTGAGCCAGATGGAGACATCAGTGGATTTTGACCATGTATCCGACCTAGTGGATTCAAGTGATTTTTTGAGTTAATTTTTTTGCAAGTATTCTTTTTGGTTCATTTTGTTGTACATCATACTTTGTTTTTGGTATTAATTAACACTTTATAAAATGCAGGTCATGTGTATGTAGTTGTTGTAGAAGAGAACAATGAAGAAGGAACATATTACTATTTGTGTCATTGTGTTGAGCCTAAAAGAAAATTGACAACCACAATCATTGACTGAGAGGGTATTGAGTACCCAATAGGGTCTATTATCGTGAAAGGAACATGGCTTCGGAGATACCCTATCAAGAATTCTGATGTTTGGTTGTTCGAGGACTTTGAATCACACAGGCATATTCTTCATTTCTCTAACCTTGTTGTTGCAACAAATATTCATTTGATGAAGTATCGTGGTAGATCTCATAACAAGATTTTATGGAAAGTTCGTGAATCTGACCACGAGGCAATACTTGACACAATACGGGTTAGAGCCGATTTTGAAGGCTCACTTGATTGATTCTATGGTTTAGAGTAGAATGATTTTGAGAATTTTAAATAAATCATTGACGAATTGTTCTATATTCGTTTTTTGTATATATAAATGCCCATGAGCCGATTTTACATGTTTAGGGGCATAATTTTATATATTTAAATGGCAATGAGTTGATTTGTACATATGTACATGCCAAATTTTGTATATTAAAATGGTGATGATCTGAATCGCACATATTGTAATGCCAAATTTTGTATAAAAGCCCATGAGATGATTTGTATATTAAAATGGCGATGAGTTGAATCGCACATATTGTAATGCCAAATTTTGTATAAAAGCCCATGAGATGATTTGTAAGACATTTTTTTGTATAATCAAATAGCCAAGAGCTGATTTGACCATATTTAGAGGCAAATTTTTGAATAATATGTGACAATGTTTTGTGACTATTTTGTGTGTCAGTTTTTTGTGAATATGTTTTGAGTATATGTGATGTGTCCTTGGTCAATCATAAGCATTCTTGATTCTTGTATAATCATGGAGAATTATTTGAGTCATTATTGGGTCATAGGGGTCATAGATTGAGACTAGATACAATTTGAGCAAAAAATGCCGTTGTTGTCAAAAAAATTGTCAAAAAAGTTGTCAAGCAACTTCTACATTGCATCGGTAGGGTATGACACTCGACGTTCCGGTGCTTTGGCATGCACTACAGTGGCATACTATCATATAACTGCCCACCCAGACGTGCTCGTGACGTCGGTTTGTGCACATGACGAACCGAATCAATTCTAGCTAATCTTGCAACTTTGCATTGCATGCAACTGACGACTTTTGCAGCAGACGAAAAAATGCTACCAATAAAAAATGGCTTTGACTTGTCAAAAACCGAGAGAGGACATTGTAGAGGAGCCTCATGCGACCCCACGGGTTCAAATGGATCGACCATATGTGTCCTCAATTGGAAGAAACAATCCGTCAAAATTTGACAATTTTTTGGACTTATGACACTTGAGAGATCACATCGGTATGGTATGACTCTTGACATTTTGGTGCTTTGGGATGCATGATAGGGGCATGCCTAGTGTAAAAATGCCCACTCAGATGCGCTCGTGACGTCGATTTGTGTACACAATGAACTGAATCAATTCTAGCCAATCTAGTAACTTTGCATTGCATGCAACTAACAATTTTTGTAGCAGGCAAAAAAATACTACCAATCGAAAATGGCTCTGATTCGTCAAAAACTGAGAGAGCACATTGTAGAGGAGCCTCACGCGACCCCATAGGTTCAAACGAATCGACCATATGTGTATTGTATTTGAAGAAACAGTTTGTCAAATTTTGACAATTTTTTGGACTCAGGGCACTTGAGAGATCGCATCGATACGATATGACTTTTGACATTTCGACACTTTGGGATGCATGACAGGGCATGCCTAGCATACACCTACCCACTCGGATGATCTCACAACGTCGGTTTGTGCACACGACAAACCGAATCAATTCTAGCCAATCTGGCAATGTTGCATTGCATGCAACTGACGGTTTTTGCAGCAGGTGAAAAAATGCTACCAATTGAAAATAGTTCTGACTCATCAAAAATTGAGACAAGCCATTATAAAGGAGTCTCACACGACCGCACAGGTTCAAACATATTGACCATATGTGTCCTAGATTTGAAGAAACAGTCCGTCAAATTTTGACAATTTTTTGGACTCAGGCACTTGAGAGATCACACCGGTACGGTATGACTCTCGACGTTCTGGCACTTTGGGATGCATGAAAGGGGCATTCCTAGCGTAAACCTTCCCACCTGGATGTTTTCATGATGGTGGTTTGTGCACACGACAAACTGAATCAATTCTACCCAATATGGCAACTTTGCATTGCATGCAACTGACGGTTTTTGCAGCAGGCGAAAAAATGCTACCAATCGAAAATGGCTCCAACTCGTCAAAAACCAAGACAGGGCATTGTAGAGAATCCTCACACAACCCCACAGGTTCAAATTGATCGACCATATGTCCTGGATTTGAAGAAATAGTTCATCAAATTTTGATTAGTTTTTGGACTCAGGGCACTTGAGAGATCGCACTGGTACGGTATGACTCTGGACGTTCCAGCGCTTTGGGATGCATGATAGGGGTATGCCTAGTGTAAACCTGCCCACCTAGACGTGCTCACAATGGCGGTTTGTGCACATGATGAACCGAATCAATTCTAGCCAATCTGGCAACTTTGTATTGCATGCAACTGACAGTTTTTGTAGTAGGCGAAAAAATGCTACCAATCGAAAATGGCTCTGACTTGTCAAAAACCAAGATAGGCCATTGTAGAGGAGCCTCACATGACCCCACAGGTTCAAACAAATCGACCATATGTTTCCTAAATTTGAAGAAATAGTCCGTCAAATTTTGACAATTTTTTGGACTCAGGGCACTTGAGAGATCACACCAGTACGGTATGACTCTCGACGTTTTGATGCTTTGGGATGCACAACATGGGCATGCCTAGCGTAAACCTACCCACCTGGATGCGCTCGCGATGCCGGTTTGTGCACACGATAAACCGCATCAATTCTAGCCAATCTGGCAACTTTGCATTGCATGCAACTGACGGTTTTTGTAGCAGGTGAAAATATGCTACGAATGGAAAATGGCTCCGACTCGTAAAAAATTGAGATAGGCTATTGTAGAGGAGCCTCACGCGACCCCATGAGTTCAAATGGATCAACCATATGTGTCCTAGATTTGAAGAAACAGTCCGTCAAATTTTGACAATTTTTTGGACTCAGTGCACTTGAGAGATCACACTGGTACAGTATGACTCTCGATGTTCCAGTGCTTTGGGATGCATAATAGGGGCATGCCTAGCATAAAAATGCCCACCTGGACGTGCTCGCGATGCTGGTTTGTGCGCATGACGAACCGAATCAATTCTAGCCAATTTGGCAACTTTGCATTGCATGCGATTGACAGTTTTTGCAGCAGGCGAAAAAATGCTACCAATCAAAAATGGCTTTGACTCGTCAAAAATAAAGACAAGACATTGTAGAGGAGCCTCACGCGACCCCACAGGTTCAAACAGATCGACCATATGTGTCCTAGATTTGAAGAAACAGTTCGTCAAATTTTGACAATTTTTTGGACTCAGGGCACTTCAGAGATCGCACCGGTACAGTATGACTCTCGACATTCCGACAATTTGGGATGCATGACAGGGGCATGCCTAGTGTAAAACTACCCACTCAGACATGCTTGCAACACCGGTTTGTGCACACGACGAACCAAATCAATTCTAGCCAATCTGATAACTTTGCATTGCATGCAACTGACGATTTTTGCAACAGGCGAAAAAAAGCTACCAATTGAAAATGGCTATGACTCGTCAAAAAATGAGATAGGTCATTGTAGAGGAGCCTCACGTAACCCCACGGGTTCAAACGAATCGACCATATGTGTCCTAGATTTGAAGAAACAGTCCGTCAAATTTTTTGGACTCAGGGCACTTCAGAGATCGCACCGATACGATATGACTCTCGATGTTCTGACGCTTTGGGATGCATGATAGGGGCATGCCTAGCGTAAACCTACCCACCTAGATGCGCTCGCAATGCTGGTTTGTGCACATGACGAACCAAATCAATTCTAGCCAATCTGACAACTTTGCATTGCATGCAACTAATGGTTTTTGCAGCAGGTGAAAAAATGCTACCAATCAAAAATGACTCCGACTCATCAAAAACCAAAATAGGCCATTGTAGAGGAGCCTCACGCGACCCCATAGGTTCAAACGGATTGACCATATGTGTCTTGGATATGAAGAAATAGTCCGTCAAATTTTGACAATTTTTTGGACTCAGGGCACTTGAGAGATCGCACTGGTACAGTATGACTCTCAACATTCTAATGCTTTGGGATGCATGAAAGGGGCATGCCTAGCATAAAAATTCCCACCCAACATGCTCGCAACATCGGTTTGTGTACACGATGAACAAAATTTGACCATTGCGAGTGTGAGGGTGCTCTTGCACCAAACACATATTGTTGTTTATATTCATATTGTCGATTTTTGTTGTTATATTCATATTGTTGATTACATATGCAAATATTCATTTAAATTTATAAAAGGGCAGCCACCAAATACAATGAATACACAATAACGAACTGAATACAAGGAGTTTTGTAGGGTTAATTCAACATTTTAGAAATTTTATCAAATCATATTCCATGATTGCAATGTTTTATATCATATATTTTTGTTGTTTATATTCATATTGATGATTACATATGAAAATATTCATTTAAATTTATAAAAGGACAACCACAAAATACAACGACTACAAAATAATGAACTCAGTACACATTTATTGGATTGAATATCGATATTTATATATAAAAAAAGGCATGTTTGCCAAGTCAATACAAGTATTACAAAAATGTGGCATATGCTATGTCCAAATCGATATACAATAATAATGTAAAATATATCTAGATGTATTAGTCATTCTATGAGCAAAACTAACACTATATGATCCTAAAATTGTGGTGGATCATCAAAATCAAGCCTCTTCGATGCAGTACGTGGTTCTGTAGATGGCTGCAAAACCACAATTCAAAAGCCAAGTTAGAATTCTTTTGTAGAAAATAGTACCTAATTAACAACATAACTATGCATTTAACTTTAATTCCTTTGCAATTGAAATGTAGATTACCTCATCGGCTGATCTAGGAGATAATGACTTCTCTCTCCTCTCCTTGTCACTCTTAGGAGTTTTTTTGAAGACATACTTAAATGGATCCACGTTATGGTCGTACTACGAAGGGATCTATTGTAGGTTAAAATGTATAATTAATACAATGTACTAACATAAATATATCAAAAACACTTAAAAGCTATAATATAGAGAACAATGACGTACCTGTGCCTGAGATGCTTCTCCGATGGACTGAGGATGGCTCACCATCGATGTAGAAACTGTCGCTATTACCTATACAAAAAATGTTCAAAGATTAAATAAAATTAATATAATGATAAGTATTGAAGGTTAAAAACAATTAATTTTACATATCAAACAAAACTGTACCGGATCCTGAGATGCTTCTCTAGTGCAAGGAGGAGAGTTCGCCATTGATGAAATAGGTATGGATATTTCCTGTGTAAAAAAATTATAAGATTATAATATATCACAAGTTCACATGTACACGTGCATATAGTCATGAAATCAAGAAAATAAAGTAGAGATACATACCTCCTCCCTCTCTTGATCCACGGGTGAATCAGGTGCATTCAACAAATCCACATAGCTCAATGGCCATTGTACATGTAAAATAGACAAAAAACACTAATCAATCTACAAACCCCAACTAATACTTGATTTCAACATTTTCAAACAATTGTACAAATAAAATTATGTTCAATTACCTTCTTCCTACGTTTTTGCGTCTTCGAGGAATCCTTTTTCTTAGGACGAGCCCTAGATGTGGATGGGGTACCCTAAAAAAACAAAATTAACATGAGTTATTAGTATAGATAATAAATTAAATATAATTTTAAAAAATCTAAAATGAAATGACTTCCATATTCCATCAAAACAATACATAAAAAGGGTTGTACAAAATATGATACCGTATAGCCTTGTAGGCCAAAATTGATCGCTGAGAGCGTGATGTCATCAATCTGGGACATTTTGTCCCTTGTCAACACCTACAAACCAGAAATTGGACCAAGCATTAAAGATAGTATATATTGTGTTTTTTTGAATTCAAAGTGTACTATTCTATTTTAACATGTTACAAAATTTATACCTCAGGCATCGAAGTTGCAGCTATAGTAACTGGGAGAGGAGTATGGGATACCACTGCTGCATCCTGAAATGCATATTATTTGTCTCAATTTAAATTGATGTATAAATGAAAATTCATTTATGTAATTACAAATTTAAAGTGACTGATAAATAAAATGCTGAGAATTCAAATAAACACACCCATGTCTGTGGCTCATGGGCAATCACCATGTCCATCAACTCATCTATCAACGCAAAATCCTCAACCGTGTGGGCCTGACATCTACTCTCGCAAATCATGCACATATGAGATGAGGATCTATCTGCACTGGCTGCATCATCTACCCCTGAGCATATCCCCAAGAAACTGATAAACATATGCTAGATGGGCTCTCTATCGCCACCTAATGGCTCATCATCCAATACAATAGGGTGTGCTAATGATGTCCCATGCTGGATGATGGCACCAGTCAATGTTGTGGCCGCCTGAAGAGTCTGTAGCTCCATCGACTCTTTCAACTCTACTGGGACAACCTGATGCACCTTGGGTTTGGGTGCTAGGGGGTGGTGACTCTCCGCAGGTAATCGCCTGTGGGCTCCAGGTCTATCTTGGGCAGACCCACCACCTCTACCATGGAACTCTCTCATGTCAAAATAGTTTGGGCGCACATTGAGCACAAACTCACAATATACTTTTCTCAAAAAATATAATGGCACCTCATAATTATTACAAGGTGGATCATCAAAGACCATCCACCACCTCTACCAAAAAAGATTCTTCATCTACACATTGATACACCAATGTATGGGAAACCTCTTTGCATTAAGAGGTAATGACTGACCAGTTTTGGGATCAATGAAAAGGGCACATATTTGTTGTTTAGTAATATTTTTGTTTTTTTACTCCATCGTATGATAGCCCATCGACATAGAATTGACGACACCTATCCCTAAAGCTTCCCCATTTGGTAATTTGTGTGGAAACAACTATGACACCACTAGCTAATGTTTCTAGGCTAGTGGTGAGGGATTGATGATGCTCAAGTTCAAAGGTTTTCAATTTAACAATCAGTTTATTGATTTTAGACGTATTTTGTCCTAACTGATTAATTAATTGCTCCTGTGTTTCAGGTGTGCGGTCAAAAGGAGGAATTGGGGGTTGTTCTTGTGTGTTTTTAGGAGGTGCGTTTGGTTGTTCTTGTGGATTTTCAGGAGGTGCATTTGGTTGTTCTTGTTCTGGATTAGAAGAATCTGGTTTTTGAATCAAAAAATGAAAAAACCTAATCAAAATTAATGAAATTAAATTCAAAATGTAAAACAAATTGAAGAAATGGGAAAGAAAGACAAAAATAAACAAAAACTAACATTGATCTATAGCTTGGAGGACAAATCTAGCACCCCGTTTGCGGTTTAGGAGAAGAAATGGATAAAAAACGAAGTAAAAAATGTGCTATTCACGGGTAAATGAGACCTAGTTTTTTTTTTTTTTAAACTTTTTTTACCAGGCATCGCGTACACAGTTATATTTGGATTATTAGCGTGTATGCGCTCATTTTCCTATGAGCAGTGCATACGCGCTCATTTTCCTAGGCATAGCGCGTACATGCTCATTTTCCTAAAAGCAGTGCATACGTGCTATCTTCTCTAGGCTCGGGAAGAAGAAACCTAAGTGCGTATGCGGGAATTTCAAATTTTAAAACCACATATGCACTGCTTGTTTTTCCATGTTTTTTTTGGTCGGTGTCCACTATTCTGACCACCATCTTTGTGCACATACCCTAGTACATGATAATAATAAGGATGGTATTGTGTTTATACATATATTTGATTATATGAAAGTTTGTTCATAGTATTGTTTAGATAAGGTATTCTCCACATACCGTTAATAGATTTGCCAGGTCAGATTTCTGTCTGTGTCATCCTTCACAGTGCCTCGGCGGTGTAAGGCTAAAGTGTTTTAGCAAACCGTTGGAATTTAGTAATTCTCAATATTAAACTTTGGTCATTCCTGCAGAGATTCCTCCCTCTCTATCCCCTTATCGAATTGCTAACCTTCGTATATATAACTTCCAATAAGTCACGACTTGAATGAAAATACCACTAAGACGTCTCTAATAGGAGATGCGGCTTTTAATGGTGATTATTGATTAACATTATGGTGGAAGTAAATCCCATTAACAACTGCTAAGTATAAACAACAATGTTGATGAATCGTCTAAGTTTAATAATCAATCCGATTTAGTATATACTCGATATTAAACAATGCATTATGCGATTAACAAAATGTAATCATAATCAACCAATAATTAATAGAAGTGTATGTAATATACTGACAACATGATATTCATATATTCGTAACATATTTTGCGACAAGTTAAATTAAATAATACATCTAGGTGCGAATGCAATTACCTGAAAGTATTTAATTACATGATTTACATATCTAGATAGGGTTATCACAATCTGCAACTGTAATATCACCACATCTCGTAGGTCTCCCTCTCCCCCACCTATGACTCTCTGTCCCATCTCCATCAGCTCATCTCCATGACCTACGACTCCCTGTCCCATCTCCATCGTCTCATCATCTCCCTCTCCACCACCGACATCTCTCCATCCTGCTCTCGCTGCTTCCTGTATCAGTAGACCCTATGACAGTCATAACGGTTGCCCACCTCTACCTCTCCTCTGTAACCATCCTCCACCTCCTCCACCCCCAGCACCTCCACCTCCTCCTCATCCTCCAAAAACTCCCCCACCTGCTCCACCTCCAAATCCACCCCCCACCTCTGCCACCCTTGCCTAATCTCCTCCTCCTCCCTTGTTGCAGTGCTCTGTCATCCTCAAACGGTGGCATGGGCTCTGCAAGATCTGAGATCAATGGAATCGGTTGAGCGGTGCAATATTGTGTATACTCCTCTATCACCCTCGCATCTGCAATCTCTGGCCTCATCTTCCATGGTCTCGCCTGTAATGTCTGAAACTTTGCAAGGGCCTGATCATAAGGCAAAATCGACCCCCACTGAAATCTCTCCCGCACTACCCGTGTATACTCCCCCGAACCCCTCGACATACTCTGCCTCCACCCAAACTGTCTCATCACTTTCCCTGGCAACTGCCTCTTCACAATATGGGATGTGCAACCAATCAAAAATTGAGTCACGTATACATACGGTAAGGCCTCTCCATCATCCTCCTAGGGATCATAATCAATGTAAGGCCTCCATATGACCCTATTTAAGTCATATAATGCACGATGCCAAAACTCCAACTTCCCCAAATGGGGTTGGGTCATCAAACCATCATACATAAATACATAGGGCTGATCTATCACCCTAAACCTCATACACACCGACCGTGTGACTGGTAGGGGCTCCCAAGTCTAGATGTGTAACAATGTGATCCCTACACCCAACGATCTAGTCTCCCGATACACTGCCTCATGCAAGTCCCTGTAGAGGTGCGCCAACACACATGGACCCCATGCATAATGGGTCCCCTCTGTAACCATCTGCTCTAGCACCTGGCCCCAACCAACGACCAATCCATGTGAATATCGATCGGGGCAAAGAAAACCCCCGACAATACCTACTAGCACTGATGGTAGTGGCTCATAGAGCACTGCTATGTCCTCCCAAGCCATGGAGCCATCCTCAATATATACATCCTCGACAAATATCCTCCATAAGGTTGTTGTCCCCAGGTGGTGATCATACGTCACGAACTCCCCTCTGATCGGAATCTGCAGTATCCGCCACACATCCTCCAAGGTAACCAACATCTCTCCCATCGCCAGATGAAACAAGCATGTCGCACTATGCCACCGCTTAGCTAGTGTTGTTAGCAATCCATGATTCGTCCGAATCACAGGCACATACATCATCTAGTATAATCCAGTTGCACTCACACAATCAATCTCCAACTCACATAATTGCTCATGCAACTGCTGTGTCACTAGATGTCTCTCTCGCATCTACAAGACGAGTAGCTCCTCCTACACATATCAATAAATATCAGTTGTTTTGCTACAAACTTTCTTAAGTTTCAACCTAGACTATCAACAGATACTTTTTGATCAAGTATCTTCGGGTCTCAATAGGTAATCAATTATGGCAATCCTAGACTACAATAGGCATTTATCACAATGACCTAGTCTCAACGGGACTGCTATGATTCACCAAAAGAATAAATCAATCAATCAACATAGACATCAAGTGATATTTTCTCTAACACTAGGGCATCTATCACAACCGCGTCACTCTGCTGACAATAGTGCTACAACTGATGCACAAAAGCGCTAAAAAATAATGGCACTACCAAAACTATACTAATTGCGCTATTTCATAGCAAACATGCCACAACAATCACACAAAAGCATTAGAACTACGAAAGCACTATACCTATGATACAACTGCGCTACACTAACAAACATGCTAAACCAACTATACACAAGTGCCATTGCGGCACAATAACGCTACTTTAGGGGACAAAAACGCTAAAACATAGGTCTAGCACTATTGTCTTCTTTGGACTTTGAAACTTGGAAACACATGCTAAAAAAGCATCAAAAGAAAAATTAAAAATTTGCATACCCGCGGTCCGTAGTCCTCTAACCACTGGTATCGGCGGATTCTCTCTAGCCAATGATCTTCTTTCGGCACGACCATGATGACTGGTGCTCACTCCTTCACCCAAGGTCACTATTAGAGCTTCAAACTGCCAGGGAGATAGGTGTAAATGAGACAGTTTTACCCCTTCCCCTCCAATTATACCCCCCAGCCCTAACCCTACTTTACCCTGCTCACCACTGTGGTCCTTGTGAACTTTGAAAGCCTCTCATTTCTCCATATTCACTCTGTTTTTCTCCATTTTTCGAATTTCTTCTATTCTACCTCACCCCAACTTCTTTCTCTTTATCGAGAGATCGCTCAAATTTTTGAAATTTTGTCCCATTTCTTGAAGGGGCATACCTAACCACTACCTTGGTGCATACTGGGGCATATTTTTCATACCTATCTTTCTTTCTTTGAAACGTCGTGATAATCCGCATCGTCTCAAAGAGGGGCAAATGTAGACACATATTTATCTGTCCACTAAATTAAATAAATATTTAATATTTATTTGATAAACTAATATTCGTCTATTAATTGAATTCACATGTAATTAATTCATTCAACCCCCATTCTGCTATTTTAATTAAATAAATTACATAAATTTATTTAAATTAAAATTCATTTTTATAACCTAGTTAGTAAATAAATCTAATTTATTTAATTTCCCTCATTCCTCGCATTTAAATAAATAAGAATTTATTTAAAAAACACAAATTATATTCCCCTTTTAAATAAATCAGTATTTATTTAAAATCCCACCCCACTTGCATTTTCCTACAAATGCAAGTTGCACAAATAAATAGATTTTATTTCTAAACAAAATCCTATTTTCTCTCACCCACCAAACCCACTTGCCCACTAACTTCCTTCTAGATTCTTCTACCCCCCCTCTAATTAGCCTAATCCCACTCTCTAATCATTTGCACATTCCCAAACAAAGGTCACTTCTCAAAAATGTCTCTCAGTCTTTGAAATGCATTAAAGGTTTTTATTCTTCAACAAGTTAACCCCCAAAGTTTTTCAAAGTCATTATGACTCTTACATAACCATTAATGGTTAACTCAACTTACCCACATGGTTAGAGAATTTCCCTCTAATTCAACCCTCATTTAACTCATGAGTCTTTTCAAACATTCATTGTTTTGACCATGGTTATCTCCATTAACTCTTGCACAAGAGTTTATCCATTGGATAAAATCATTACCCTTGGATAAAAGCTTTATCTACTAACTCAAGCCTAACCAAACCCTCCTAGGGTAACCCTCATGTCTCCTTGGGCAATAAATGCTTCTTCCCTCTCCTCTCAAGCCATCTCATGTTGACACTTGTCATCATGGGATTGGGTTGAAAGCCATCACATGGATCACAAACCCATCAATCCTAGCCCTTCACAAGCTCACTCAATCTTGGCCATTTAATCAACATTTTTCCCTATAAAAGAACCTCATTTCTCAAGAAAAGGAGGAAGCATTTTGTATTGTTATTATACTTGTATGTTCATAGAGCTTTCTCATAGCAATCTTACTCTAGACATTTGCATAGCAATAGATTTTAGATCATCTTTCAACCACTTTCAAATCTTCATGTCATCCATGGTTTTGTGCTAAAGGTTGAAAGCTACTTACAATCACCCATTTGGATCTTGGAGAGGAGAAGATCAAGGGAAGAACATCTATGAGTATCTTTGGGAGCATCTTGGGAGTCTTCTTTCTCTCTTTTGTTTGTGTATGTTTTTCATTGTTTTCTTTATATCTCTCTTGGTATGCATCTTAAGGTTTTTGAGTTCATTTGTATTTAGTTTTGGTTGGAACTAATCTATTAACGTTTGAACTTGTGTTTGTGCCTTGTGCCCCTTTCGCATTGCATCAATCTCTATTTATAAAAGTCTTGGGACACATGCCTAAGTGGTCGGCGAATAAAGAGTATAAGCATGTTCATGCAGTTGGCCACATTGTTTTATGGAAATCTATTTAAATTAGATATTTCTTGTTTCATGATCACTGGCTTAGACAACATAAATCATATCACATATATCAATCTTCTTATTCTTGGACAAGTGAATTCCTTTGTGACATAAATGACAACAATCAACAATCTTGCCCATATGTCTTTGACATCAATAACATTCTTCTTGAAACAACGATGACACCAATAACAAATAATCCAACAAATTGTATGGATGTTTAGCAGTCTTCAAGGATTTTATTGCATTTAATGTCTCATTAGATAAAATGACTTTACTATCTCAATGCTTTGTCCAAGAATTAATAATCAATGTAACATCTCAATTTCAGATGGGATCTTGCTTCATGGAAACAACATATCAAAGCTTTTTGGTCTTGAGGGGGAGGGGCAAATATAGGACTTTTTAAACAGAAATCGTGTTTCAAGCTCATTTAATCCTAGTTCTTCCCATGTTTTTACATGCAAAAGACATGTCACCATTTTTAGCAAGTACTTGCCGAGTGTTGGTGAGTACTCTCCAAAAACTTAATGATTTTTTGTCGGAAACTCATCAATTAAGACTCACGAATTAAACCTGCGAGTACTCCTCTGGCTTAACATTTTGTGAGTATCAGAAACTTTCTGAGTACTCGCCGATTTTTCCACCTATGCCCTCATAAATTATTCATATTAGGTCTACAAATGATCTGAAAATTTCATTCACTCAGCCAATAAAATATATATATCTGATTTGCTTGCACCAAAAAGAGGGTTGCCTGAGATAGATTTGCAAAATGTTAATTTAAAAAAAAATCATGAAACTAAGTGTCCAGCTATTCGGAAAAGTTAACAGTGCTAAGAGAAATTTTTGTTCTCTCTTTATGCATCTAGGAGCATTTTCAAAGGAGTTTGGAGATATTCTACCCTTTCGACACTGGATATTCCAAGTTGAAGAATTTCAGAATTCTCCCTTTTTACAAATTTCCATCTCTTTCAAAAATCAAGCTCAGCTGAGTTAACTTTGATCCTCTCCGTTGCGCCAAAATCATTTCAAATGCATGTATAACTGCTGGCAATTCATTGTAAGATGCAATCCAAACTCTACAATCAGAAAGAAAGGAATAAATCATATTAATTTAATGTTTTCCGGTTTCAGTAATGTTCAAACTTTTGTCAAGTGACTTCTGGGACTGTCACATGAGAAAGTTTAGTCCCAATTTTCCTAATCCTATATTTGGACACCATCTTCAAGGGAGAAATGATTAAAATGTAAGCTTTATGGAATAAAGTAAAAGTTTCCCACTAAATATAAATTCATGAAAACCATTTTTGACATGTCAGTTCTTTATCATTTAATAATTCTTTTTAAGCTCCTTACAAATGTAATAACAAAAATTTCCAAAAACTTTGAATAACTCAATACGAAAGAAAGAAATATATTAATGTCCACAAATGACCAAAAATAACAGATCAACAGGGCTCAATTGTACAACAGATAAAATAGCCAAGGATGAGGGCAGTAAACCTCAAAAAAATGCATAAACCCCAGGCATGTATATTAACAAAAACAAAGGAAGGCCCTGCAAGGTGATAAATAGAAGAAGACCATTCAAGCAGCGAACCAAAATCCTCAAGTGTCAATGTTTCAAGACGTAGTAGAAAAGCCAACAAAATGATCATTGATCACACGGAAGTACCAATGTAGAGTTTATAGTTAGCATGTTTTGGTTTTAGTTATATTTTTTTCAATGCTTATTCTCGACAGGTATGTTAATGCTTTGTCAGCTTGTGGAAGATAGAAAAATAGTTTCTTGGTAGTTGTCAACAGTTGTGGCTACTTGGCAACTGTCAAGAAAGATTTCTATAGATCTCTCATGGGAGCACATGTTGGCATTGCTCTCTAAACTATAGTTTTGTATAAGAGCATACATGAAATTAATAAAAGCAATTGATAATATTATTCTAAAACTATTAATATAAATCATTTATGTGTTAAATTTGTTTACTCTGCAAGACAGTTGCTGATCGTTGAGTAGTAAATAGAGTGTGAGAATGCCCACCAGGGAAAGTCTAATGCTAATGGGAGGGCAGGCTTCACAATCCTAGGAGATAGTTGATGCCACATAGAACCTAATCTAACATTCGACACCAAAAAACTACTAGCAGCGGTAAAAAAAACCTGCTAGTAGACTCTCCCTTGTATTGTCAATGCAAGTACTTTTTGTGATGACCTAGGGGTGCCTGTGTGTTCAAACTAGGGTTGTAGATAAACCAGACAAATTATATTGCAAACAATGAGTTATTCCAAATAAACAGCTTGCTGCAAACTGATAGCCAAATTTATATCAGATCTCATACAACAACACAACAACACAACATCAAGCATGCACAATATTGTCAACATTGTGATCAACTGCAAATTTTCGCTAGCAGCATATAACACCAATTGAACTGAACACACTACAACTTTAATTTGTTGGATGATTAGGTCACTAGACCTGATTTGAAGACTACAACAGTTACCAGTAAGCAATGTAGATGAATGTGCCCAAAATTTAGAGGTCTGTATAGGGAGATATTCAACAGCCTTGAGGCATGAAATCCTTGGGTTGTAGACTCTATACCCCACATATACAATAGAGATCTATATATGGCTGCACCTGAGAGTGGCTTCCAAGTGTCCAGCTTGAAAGACCCGCCACTAGCTGTCTAGAAATGGATACTGAAACTTCCCTTGGTTAGGTGGTTGTGCACAGGCCTGGAATTTTTTTCTAAAACTGTATATATGACACTTCAAATTATTAATAAACCGTAAAATATTATAATAGATAATATATATTATATAATATTGATATATATTAGTTAAGAATGTTTATTATAAAACTACAAATCTATTTAGAATATTTTGAAATGGAAGGATATTGTTTCTAATTTTATAAGATTTTAATATGAATTTTTAAAATAGTTCTATTTTAATATGAATTTAGAAACTTGTCATAATTGAAATGATAAAATATTGTTGTTAAAATATTTTAATATGATTTTTTAGAATAGATTCTATTTTCATATATGAATTTAGAAACTTAGTAAATTTAATTTTTTAAATATAAAACAATTTATATAGTATTATTCATAAATATTTTTTGACAGTATATTTTTTTTAAAACGTCATATGAAAGGAATTGAAATGAATAAACTGTCATAAAAAATTCATATGACAGGTAGGGGTGATCGTCAAATTCCAGGTTTGGTTGTGCAGATCTGAAAGGGATCCTTCAATAACTCTTTCTTGCCAACAAGTCACTCTTGTGGATTGTTAGCGTAACATTACCTGCAGTTCAACTCTCCATGATTTACAGATAATTGAGCTGATGCATGCTCCTTACAAATAAGCTGTGACTTATGAAAAACTGGTGATTGCATGCTATTTGCATAATTTATGCGCTCTTTGTAATAAGCTAACTAATGCGAACAACAAGTTAGTCTTCACAATCTCCGAAAACTTCACCATCATTTCTAAGGTTACTATTGTATAAATTTGTATTTGCATATTGTAAATGACAAGATAGTTAATACAATTTCCTTTTTTTGGCTGCTCTGGTTTTCATCTTCTGTGCTATTATCTGCCATTTTGCTTTTCTTCTTTTCTAGCTAGATCTTTGTGTAGATCTATACTCTATTTGCAGGTTTAGCTAGATTTTCACATGGTATCAAAGCAAGGTTGCTAGGAAGAAAAAGCTAAAGACTTTTATTTGCAGACACTAAAGATAGAGCTATTTTAGATTGGAATAACCATTGTATTGAAGGTTTTGTTTTTGTATCTTTTTGGAGATATTTTTAAGGAGTGAATGATGTATATGTATAAGGGTTGCAGATGCAGGTATTATGGGAGCAATCAACATGGGCATGAATGATGTCCCCATTTCTCACATAATGTCTTTCTACTCTTTTTTGGGAATGCATCAGAATCACAAGCTACTCCTTCTCCACCTACAAAAATAGTTGATGTACCTTCACCTTCACATGCGAGTTTGATAGAGATCTTGGCTTCTTCGAATGCTACTTCAGATTCTCTTCAACACGTTCATTCTTGTCCTCTTGATGAGCGAGATATCATCCTATCAGACATTTATCATTTGTTTGTTGAATCTCTCCTTGATCATGATAACAACATTGAAGACACATGTCTTCTATCCGATGTCAGCTCACATCAAGTTGCATCTTCTTTTGGTTTGGTTTCTCTTATTCTCTCTCAGCCACTCCATGCTACTATCTTGACACATCATGATTCATATCCGAACAAATCTCACACTTTAGTGGTCACTATTTTGGAATCTTGTATGGTAGAGTCACAGTTTAGCATTGTATTGGAGAAACATGAGTATTTTTCCAAACCATTCATCTTGATTCCTTCATACATTTCACTTCAGTGGGAATTCAACAGTTTGACAGCTCGAGGTTTCTATCTTCCAAAAGGAAGAGGCATCATTTGTTGCAAGGGAACCTACTGCAACATTCGTTTTGCTACATTCTATATTGACATTCTTTCTCTTCTTTGTGAAGGCACAACTAGCCACTTTTTGCAAGACCTTCTTTGGTTGCAAGACATTGTAGCATATTAAGTGTCATGCAGAGTTGGTGTTTATTTTGAGGGGGGTTTTTGTTCCCACTGGGTTTTTCCTCTTTCGTCTTTTCTTTCATCTTTTTTGTCTCCTTAGTTAGGCTTAAGGTGGGGCGTTAGCGTAACATTACCTGCAGTTCAACTCTCAATGATTTATGGATAACTGTTGATGCATGCTCCTTACAATAAGTTGTGACTTATGAAAAACTGGTGATTGCATGCTATTTGCATGATTTATGCACTCTTTGTAATAAGCTAACTAATGCGAACAACAAGTTAGTCTTCACAATCTCCAAAAACTTCACCATCATTTCTAAGGTTACTATTGTATAAATATGTATTTGCATATTGTAAATGACAAGATAGTTAATACAATTTCCTTTTTTTTGGCTGCTCTGGTTTTCATCTTTTGTGCTATTATCTGCAATTTTTCTTTTCTTCTTTTCTAGCTAGATCTTTGTGTAGATCTGTACTCTATTTGCAGGTTTAGTTAAATTTTCACATGGATAAGGTCTGCTAAGTAATGTTGCTCGCTGCACTAGTGGAATGGCTCTTGTAGGTTGTCCTACGGTCCAACACCATTAGTTTGCAATTAGTCGTCAGTACTCACAACAAGAAATGCCCAGATAGGTAAAAATGGTGGAGTGCAGCCATGAATGACCGTGTTGTGACCTTTTCACACATCACCCCATTGCAAAAAGGGACCCCCTCTTTTCCTGCTTTCTACGTTGGTTAGTTAAGGGTTTTGGCAGCATAGTGGGCAATTTTGAGTTTCCCATGCCCAAGTCTCAGAATTTTGATCATGCCTATTGTCGTTTAGGTTTTTTTTTTGAAGTTATAGGATCAAGAACGTAAAGTTGAGATTTTAAATGATCTTAATTATGTCTAACTATAGACCTTTTGAGCATTAACACATTTTTAAACGTCCACATCGATGATTTTAAGGTGCTAAGGTATTTTAAGACCTTTTGGAGTTGTTTTCTCACTCCTAGGAAGTTATTCAATTGATTTTGCACTTTATCCTGATAGGTTTCCTTATTTTCCCTCAAATTTTTGGTAAATTTGACCAAGTCCAGATGAATTTTTATTGAGTTTTGAAGTTTCCTAGTGATTTTGAGTGAAAAAATCATCATTTTCTGGATGAAAATCCATATTGCAAGGGTTAAAAGGTCAAAATTCCACACTGGAGATGCTTTTCCCCTCATATTCTTGACTACCCATGATTTTCCCCCACTCAAAATCCAGACTGGACATGGATTTCCCTTGGAATTCAAACTTGCCCCATTTTTCCACCATTGAGAATCCATAGTAGGGTGGATTTTCCCCAAGATGGTTTAATTTTGACTAAGTGTTGGGATTTTATCCTGACTGCATTTGTTTTTCCACTGGGAGTATGGATAAGGTTGCGAATGACGTTTGTGATGATTCCATACCTGGATCAATTTTCCACCAGGACCTTTTGTGACAAGATTTTGTGGATTTTTATGTGGATACTCATTCCAGACCCTAGGCGATTTTCCATTGAGAGTGATTTTGATAATTTTGTGTCCGGATGTATGTCCAAACTAGGATCGATTTTCCCCAAGGGCATTTTGGTGCTAAATGATGAAGTTTTAATTGGAATTTTCATTCTAGACTCAAATCGATTTTCCCCTGGACCCATTTTTGTGCAAGTTGATGAATTTTTCATAGGGATTTTTATCCCTACTTGGATCGATTTTCCCCTAAAGGGATATTTTAATGATTTTTAATGATTTTTGTTGGGATTTTTAATCCCAAGTTAAATCAATTTTCCCCCACTGGCCATTTTTTATTTAAATTTTGAAATATTTTAATAAATGAGCCTCATTTAATTGTTTTTTATGAAGTGCAACAATTATTTAAAAATAAAAAATAATTAATAAATAATTTGCAATGAGCATTAAATGAATTTTACCTTCTAGAAGGAAATCGATTTTTTGTTAGGCAAGTATAAGAACAAGTTTTTTATCACACATTGCTTGTGTGGTGAAAGTTGATGGTGAAAGCAAGTTTAAAAGGAGAGATCGCAACATTATTTTATTATTATATTTACCAAGTGTATGCTTGCCAAGGTGATTTTTTCCTCCACCTAGCGATTTTTGATGAAGTGTCAAGATGACACATTGGATTGAAGGTTTCTTTGTTGCCCATTTATCTTCATTTCCAGCCCAAGGCGATTTTTATTGGCTGCCATTGGAGTGAATTTGCCACAGATTTTTCAGACGGGGGCGATTTTTGTGAAGATGGCTATTTTCTAGAGTAGGGAGATTTTTTGTTTGGGAGGTTATACCTCCATTTTTAGTGACTTTTTCCTCCTTAGTGTGTGCCGCCATTGTTGCAAGTTTGCTGATTGATGTTCTCAGACTTGAAACAAAATATTTTTCATACTTGTGTGACCTCATTGCTAGTGTGAAGTTTCAATTTTCA
The DNA here is from genome assembly GCF_030272615.1 of Cryptomeria japonica. NCBI lineage: Eukaryota > Viridiplantae > Streptophyta > Pinopsida > Cupressales > Cupressaceae > Cryptomeria > Cryptomeria japonica. The sequence continues at coordinate 24,016,891 of NC_081412.1, forward strand.
GACCTATACTTTGTTCCCAACCCATTTGTGCCTAAGGTGATTTTTCCTAAAGGCTAATTGGAGGTATTTTCAGTTAATTTTCAGAGCTATTCATCGTTGTTGCAGGTCTAAAAAATCCATTGTAGGCAGTCATCCTCATAAATCTTCATTTTCCTGCCACCTACCCACTTAGTCGATTTTGCTTGGAGCTCATTCCTTTGTCATTATTTAATCATTTTTAGGGATTTTCACTACTTTGAAAGGTGTTGGTAAGTTTGAAGTAACTAATATTCAGACTTGTCCTCATAAAACTTTATTTTTACCAACCATACTGACATTCTTGGATATGATTTCTTTAATCATTGAGGTTGATTTTCATCAAGTTTGTGCACATTTGGGTAATTGCAACATGTTTTTAGAGATTAATTTGTGAAGTTGCAGGTTGTCTTCAGATTTGCTAGCAGCAACCATTGTTGACTTTAGAAGGTGTCTTCAAACTTAGTTTTGTGTGAAAACATAATCTTTCACACCTTTCCTTAGTCATTGTTGATCTAGTATACTCCTTTGCACTCTAATTTGAACATAATTTCTAAGTATAAGGAGGTGTTTTCAGACTTTGGTCTAGAAATTATTGATTTTAACGAATTTAACGAGGGTTTTATACCCCAACCTTGTCACATTTTGTATTCAATTGTTGAAATCTATTTGAAATGTAGATTATTTTCCTGATTTCCATACCCAAATTAATCTAAATCATTAGGAAATCAGAAATTTTGTCAGGAATATTTTTCCTAAGTTCTAACTTCTAGCTTCGTACAGGTACTATGTCAAAGTTCAGACTCAAGGAAAGGAGAGAACAACAAAAGATAGTTGAGACTGGATTCAATCCAGAATCCAAGATGTCGTCCAGATGGAAGGAGATTACAAACACGAACATGCATTTCCTAAACATGAACCAGATGTGACAACGTATGTTCAGAATTGGAAGCCAGATTCCTTCCCCAGCCTATGTGATGAAGAGTGACATTTATCAGGCCGCTGGATTTCCACAATCCATACAGTGCAATGAGCTTATCCTGGAGTGTGCATGATGTTATGATCTTCGCTCTCAAATGATCAAGACTCCTAAGGGTGCCATCATTGCCTACCTTGTTGAGGATGCGCTTGCTGAGGTGTTTAGAATTCCACGTGGAGTAGAAATGAAATATATAACTAGGGATGAATATGAAGACTGATATAAAAAGAAGATGGATGCATGCAAGACTATAGTAAACAAGGAGTGGATGATTGAGCCTAGGCCTCATCATTCCAAGGCTCCCAAAACACTAATGTGCACAGACTTCAAAGAGGAATATAATGATTTAGTATTCCTACTTAACTGAGTGATGGGGATGCTTCGTGGTGCAATATATGATGGATGGATGTTCTATTTCATCCAGGATTGTCTAAAATGAACATTGATAAATTGGTCTAGAATCATAATTGACAATCTGGATTTTCAGCTGAGGAATGTGGAGCGGTCCAAGTCATTCGCCATGACTTCATATTTGGTGTCCCTGCTTGCACGATTTATTACATAAAGGGATTGATATGCAGAGGTGAAGCCGGGAATGGACAAGGACAATTAAGGAGTTATGAGTGCTATCCACAGCTGAACATTTATTGAATTGAAGATTATAAGAGAGTGAATGATGTGTTCACAATGTACATAACATGAATGTTGCAAGGTGGAGTCCACAACAGGTTGTCCAAGGAGGCAACAGAGCTGATAGAGAAATATGGATCATGGTATATACAGTTTACCACTTTCACATACCTTAGGATTCATGGATTTCAATCCAAACCCTACAGGCTTCCTAGGTATCCTTCTGACAGAGTGATCTTGTTGGAAGTGGCGAGACAAATTTTGGAGTTTGATTCTATCTAGGAGGAAAAGCACAGAACAAGAATGCCATTTCCTATTTCAATTGGGAAGACATTGGAGGTTTGCCAGTCCGCCTTAACAGCTAGTACAACAAGTGAGAAACTTGAATTTAATCGATTTGCAACATACAAGAAAAGAGAAAGGTTTGATCAATATAAGAAATTTGGAAGGATCAGGGGATAAAAATTCATCCAGAAGGTAGACATAGAAGATTATCGAGCCAACCTTATGGACGAGTAGGCAGTAAAGAGAAGAATGTGGTCCAAAATGTCAGTAGATTTCATGAGGAAGTGTGGAATTTTCCTCATTCTTGACTAAGTGTTAGATGATAGGGATCATACTTATCCAGAATATGAAAATGAAATGAAGTAGGCAATCCTATTGCCTAATTGGTCAGAGTCAGAAGAGATAGATTTGAATGTGTTGATGAGAGAGGTCTTGATTTTCTCCCGAGCATGGGTGGATATTCAAATGAACAATTTAGTTGATATGGGTGTTACCTTCACTTATGAAAAGATGAAACGGGAAGAATCCGCTTCTGAAGATGATCAGAGAACTATTAGTGATATCAGGATTCATGTGGATGAGGAGAGTCAAGCTCCTACGAGAAGGAAGGACACACTAGGAGAAGTCAAGGCTAGAGGGAAGAAGATTGAGGAGATCAAGAAGAAGAAACAAAAGAGTACCATTCCTTCACCACCTCAATGTCTCATCAATCAAGGAAGTTAAAATGGTAGAACAAAACAAGGGAACTGCACAATGTTCCAACATAGTGATACTACCATAGAATATTCAGGATTTACATGCCACAGTGACATCTGCTCCACCTAATGAGGATGATGATCAGGTGTGATCCCCTACTGTCCTTTTGGAGGTTAGTTTGGGAAAGGATGTATATGATTTGACCGGGAATAATCCTGATGATAATGATGATGTTATCTCGACATTGAGGGAGGTTGATCGAGATATGTGTCTTGATGATGGTATGGAGATGGCCGCTATTCCTGATTGGCTGATGAAGAGTATGGAGAAAAGTAAGACAATGATAGAGGCATAGCCTATTGATGACATTGATGATTACATAGCTAGGAGAAATAAGGAGCCAGAGCCTAAGAGAGTTGACATTTTGTCACACATAGCTAGAGATGAGACAGGAATGCGGATTGCGCAAGTGGTTGTTCCTATTGCAGGTGTGACGACAAACATTGCTACTCCCATGAATTTCCAAATTACTTCATTTACCTTGCGCCGTACTACAAGAGAGCAATAATTTTAGGAGGTTGGTGACAACCTTAGGGCAATCAGTGCGATATTGGATAGAGAAATTGAAGAAAAAGAGAAGTACAAAGAAGAGAATATCAGACTTAGAGAGTACATTGTAGGGATAAGGCGTGAGAATCCAACCCTTATTTCCCTTGTTGCAATTGATCATGGAATATGATGCTCTGCAAAATGGATTAGAAAATCTGTTTGAAGGCAACACACACAAGAGCACAAGAAACAAACATTAGTGTTAGCAACAAAAGATTATCCTAAACAGGCATATCAAGAGAGATATTAAGCATGAAATAGAAAGCATATAAACATAGAATAAAATAGCCAATCAGGATGCTCATAGTTGCTCCTCCCTTTTTCCTCTCCTCTCCAAATTCCATATGAGTGTAGCTCTTAGCTTTTAGCACTAGCCATGGATGCCATATGGAGATTCAAGATGGTTGAATATGATAAGAAAATTCTATGCAAGTGTAGATAGTGATGCCATGAAAAAGCTCTATGCTAATACCAGTATAACAACAATACTCTAATGCTTTTTTTTTTGCTTGAGGAGAAGGGTTCTATTTATAGAAGAAATGGGGAAATGAAGGGTTAAGATTGAGTAATCTTAACAAGGGCTAGGATTGAAAGATATTCAATCCATGTGAGACTTTCAACCCAATCTCATGTTGACAAGTGTCACCATGAGGAGGCTTGAGAGGAGAGATAAGGAGCATTAAATGCTTGAGGGGACATGATGGTTACCCTAGTCAAAGAAATAAATGCTTTGAAGAGACACATGGGTTACATGAGGGTTAAGTTAGGGGTCAAAGTCCTTAACCATGGGTGCAAGTGGAATTAACCATTAATGGTCATGTAAGAGCCATAAGTGGTTTGGAAGACTTTAGAGGTTAATTTGTTGAACACACAAAGCATTAATTGCTTTTCAAAGACTTTGGAGTCTTTGAGAAGTGACTCCAATTTGCTTAGGAATGTGACAATATTTAGGGGATGGATTAGGTTAATTAGGAAGGGTTTAGAAGAATCTAGAAGGGGTTTAGGCACGCAAGTGGATTTTGTAGGAAAATGCAAGTGGGAGGAATTTTGGTATTTTCAATTAAAATAAAATCATTTATTTCAATTAAATGGTGTAATCTGCATTTGGATAAATATTCAAATAAATATTAATTTATTTAAATGAGAAAAAGGAAGATAAAGCATTAAAATGCTTGAAGACTTTGAGGGAAACCATTAAAGGCTTGAAGACTTTAAGGGAAGAAATTAAGTTTGAAGACTTTAAGGGAAACCATTAAAGGCTTAAGAAGACTATAGAAGGAATCCATCAAGTTTGAAGACTTTAAAGCCATTAAATTTTGAAGACTTTAAGGGAAACCATTTAAAGGTTTGAGAAGACTCTAGAAGGAAGCCATTAATTTTGAAGACTTTAAGGGAAACCATTAAAGGTTTCAAGTGAGTGAGGATAAATAGGATTTTAAATAAATAATAAATAATTTATTTAAAATAGTTGTGCAACTTGCATTTGTAGGAAAATGCAAGTGGGTGGAGGATAAAGGTGATTTAAATAAATGATTTATTTAAAATAGTTGTGCAACTTGCATTTGTAGGAAAATGCAAGTGGGTAGAGGATAAAGGTGATTTAAATAAATGTTAATTTATTTAAATGTGAGAGGTGGGATTTTGGGGGAATTTAAATAAATATTAATTTATTTAAATGTGAGAAAATTTAATTAAATAAATATGATTTATTTATTTAATTAATGGTCTGAATGTGGTTAAGTGAATTAAATCAAATAAATTGAATAATTTATTTAATTAATAGGAGAAGAGGGTTAAGATGAATTAATTAAATATATTAATTTAATTAATTATTGATTGATGGTTAAATAATCAAATAAATACTAAATATTCCTTTAATCAAGTGGACAGATTTATGTGACTACAAAATACATTCACATTATGAGGCAGCAAGAGATACACTCTTGGAGGTGGAGAAATGGATTGAAAATACAAAGAGATAGGCAGATGATTTCCTTACTCAGTTTGTCCAGGCATTTGACAGGACAATGGGGCTCATATTCAGAATACAATATTTGGGAGGAGTTTGGGAAGAATTTAGACCTATTCAAGAGAAGACTATTCCATGCCTCACAACTTTGAAGAAGATCCCTAAGTCCACATTGGTTAGAGAGAATGTTGTGCACAGTGGAGATAGATACAATTTCTATGGCTGGTATTGTTCATTGGCCATGAATAAATCAACTTATGAGAGCGCAGAACTGAGTTGTATAGATATGGAAAGATCAATTCATGATATTCAATTGAAGATCCTTGCCCCAATTGAGGAATTATTGGGGGTTGATGTCAGTGAGGCTAGTGGTTTACACTTAGCAGTTGGACTCTTTGAAGAAGAGTCAGATAGACAATTTGTTCTCTTTGTTGATTCATATTCATAGTTCACATAAGCTCATGCCAGATTGGGAGAACACTTTGGATGCTTTCTCGGATGCATTGGATGTGATTGATTTAGAACATGATACCTTAACCAGCATTTCCATCAAGGTATTAGATTTTGTATTGGCTAGATTCTTGGAGTATGCTAGGAGAGAGAGAGAGATGCAGGATGGAATATTTTAGAAGATTCCCTATTTGATGACTAGGTATCTTTTTATTGGGCCATATGTTGGTGGAACCATTTTTTATGTAAATCCTAATTAGGGTAGCTCTAGGGTTTTGTTGGCATGATATTGGCCCTTGATTTATTTTTCATCTTGGCCATCCATTTTGTATGAGACTCTATATATACCTCATTGCCTCTCATTTATAAGAGAGAGTTTTTGTAGAGTTTATGGCATATGCTGCAACTATTTGAATATAAATCATTGTTCGACTTGATAGTGATTTTGTCTTTCAAGTGTTATTTTGCATTCAAGGTTCTCAATTCCTCCAAGTTAGATTAGAATTTTAGATTTAGAATTTGTTTTCATGTTTGTTAGATTGAGTGAAAGGATTGTTGAATATATTTGTATGGAATCCTTAATCCATACCACTAGCCTCTTGTTGATTGTAAGTGTGTTGTGCATGGTCAACTGGAAATTTAAGAAAGCTTAAGGGCAAGTGCAAGGTAATGAGTCACAAATTCGCGGAAGTCCGCGCATTGGAAAATGCGCTCTTATAAACGGGGGCCCGTTTGTGCTTCGGGCTCCCGAGCCGAAAGGTAACGGGGGCCCGTTTTGTTTAAAAACGGGCCCCCGTTTTTCTATAAAACGGGGGCCCGCTTTTAAACAAAACGGGGGCCCGTTTTTTAGAAACGGGGGCCCGTTTTAAAAAACGGGGGCCCGTTTCTAAAAACGGGCCCCCGTTTTGTTTAAAAGCGGGCCCCCGTTTCTAAATGGCATTTTTCCTTTTTTCCACAATCCGCCCTTGTTTGAAAACGGGGGCCCGTTTTGTGGAAGTTGATTCCACAACCCGCCACTTGGCTCGGGATTAGGCCCGGGATAGGCCTGGGATGGCCACACCTGAGGCATGGACCTGCAAATTCAAATCTCCATGAATGAAAGCACAAATATGAACTTCAGAAATAGTTTACACGCCTCTAATTAGAGAATTTTTATACGAAATTAAAACCCATTTCAGATTATACTGTCTAGATTCTAAATATGTAAATTTATTTAAAAATTGATTATTTTAACTATTTTTCATTTAATTTATACTAAATCAGGTCCATAAATTTGAAATATTAACTAATTTTGTTAATTTAATAACTTTTTTATTTTAAAGAATTTTGGAAAAAAATTTATATGTCATCAATCTACACAAAATTCTTTTGTATTTAAAAAAAAAAAAAATCAAAAAATGTTAAGTTTACATCAAATTATGTGGGTCGTACACGTCAAATTTTTAAAAAGATAATTACGGCAATTAAAAAATTAATTAAAAAAAAAATATTAGAAAAAAAAATACAAAAAAATATGCTCATCAATCTTCAGTGTGTTACAAACCATTTCCCAAAACGGTTTGAGAAAATAATTTTAATTGTGTCAAAAAGTGTGGGTCGTACACATGCATGGTATGGTTCTGAAACAGGCATTTTTAAAACATAGTTTTCAGAACTCCATTTAAAAAGTTATTTTTTATTATGTGGGTATTAAAATAAATTATATATTTGGAAACTACACTCAGAGGGCTATCTTTTATATTACTGACTTTTTCCAAGATTCAATCTCTAAGTGTTTCAAAATTTAAGCTCAAATGAGACAAAATCTGAAAATCAGGGAAAACACTTCCACTTTTTGGCCAAAAAGTGGACTCATCTTCTTGCACTGACCCTTAACTTCAATTACTATGTGTCCCTTGATATGCATCAACTTGGATGGTGTCAATGTTTGATGGTGATAATTTGAAAATCCATAAGTATACCTTAGATGATTGCACTAAGCTTGTGTCAAAATTTGTTCCACTTGATGGTGAGACCTTCCCTAGTTTGATTCCACTAAGTTTTTTCATCATTTCCTACATTCCTAGGCTTAGAATAGATTTCCTAAACCCTATTCCCTTTTGCCATTTTTAAGTAAGTCTTGTTAGAATTGAGGCCAGAACTACATTGCCATATCTTAAGTTATCAACACACCCATTCCATATCCATGATAAATGGCATTGATTCGAATATTCATGTAAGCCCCCAAGTGAAAACAACAATTCACATCGACCATTGAGTTACCCACTCATCAAGACCTGACATGTAGAAACCTTGGAATCATTTTAGTTGATCTTAGCCTTAGCATCTGAGGTGATTATGTTCAAGAGAGGGTAAAGTACTTTGGTATTTTATTCTGAATGTTATGTGCCTAAAACACACATCAACAAATTGATACAAAACCTCAAAACACGTAACAACCTGTAAAAAATGATTTTTTTAAACTAAGTTGTCAACTCGGGTTCAAGAATCAAGTTCGCCAGTTCGACAAAATTTTGAGAAGGGGTTTGGATTCATTAATACAAAAACAATGTAAAAATTATATGTGTGTGTGTGTATGTATATATATACATACATATACGTATATGTATATATATACATATACATATATATATATATATATATACATACATATACGTATATGTATATATGTACATGTATACATATACATATACATATATATGTACATATATACATATATATGTATATGTATGTATATATATATATGTATATATACATGTATATGTATATGTATATGTATATATACATGTATATATACATGTATATGTATATGTATATGTATACATGTACATATATATGTATATGTATATGTATGTATATTTATATATATGTATATATATGTATATATATGTACATGTACACATACATATACATATATACATATATATATTATATATATTATATATTTATTTAAATTTTACATTATATTATATAACAATATATATCATTGAATTTATTAAAAAACTTCAAAATGAACCCTTTCTATCCATTAAAGCCCTACGATTTTAAATGACACCTTCAAATTGGACCGTCGCTATATGACATCACTGTTATGTTGATCATAATTATTGGCGGGATCGATTCTTTTTTAGTTCTTTGCTGATTGCTGAGACAGAAAAGCAATGAACCGATAGATGAACCAAACCCGAATCTGGACCCTATGAACCCCTCCTTCTCACTATACTTGAGTTCTCTTCATGACTCCCATTGAAAATGCTACAAAAACCTACCTCCTTCCCATTAGATTTAAACTTCAACACCAAGGTTTGATAATTTTGTGGACTCACCAAGTGAGTGCAACCGTTGCACCTACAATACCAACTCTATCTCACCAGTGCCAATCACATAGAAGTCATCTCGCATCTTGTGTCTTAGAGTCAAACCCAAATGTTGAATGATTCAGTTGCATGGAATAGTATATGCATCTTAACCACCAATCCTTCATCCATGAAATTATGGGTGGCTTCATTATCAATCCAAACTTCCACCCTTTGTCTATGTAGGACTCCTCTAATACAAATGGAGTGATATCTAGGTGCTCTTGAAAGTGTCTCAAGTGTGAAACTATCACCCTTTGTCTATGTAGGACTCTTCTAATACAAAAGGAGTTATATCTAGGTGCTTTTGAAAGTGTCACAAGTGTGCCCTAGGAATGCTCCCCCCCTGCATTATCTTTGTGCTCAACCTCATTTGCAACATCCTTTGGCTTAGAACCTCCTACCTTGGAATCCTCATCAAAAACTAACTCTATATAGTAGATATCCTTTTTCCCAAACACATGTGACTTAGTAACCATGGCTTTCTACAAGTGAAGCATAATATTTTCCTCTATAGCTCATTCTTAGTTTTGTCCACCTTGCTAGGATTTGGACGTAAGGTCTTAGATTGAAGAACATTCTTATGAAATTGCTTCCTTTTCTACCCTACTGGTGTGCTCTTGGGAATAGACTTACTCTTCACCATGAAATCCTCTAGGATCAAGGACCTTCAAATAGTATACTTCCAAGTTCATGGGTTCTAAAGCTCTCAAAAAACTACATAATGACTCTAATAATCCCTAAATAAAGAACATGAGCCTTTTATTTGTCATATTTGGAACCATGATTGAAAGCCTCTGAAATTATGTTGCATAATCCTCCATTGAACCATGCCACCTCAAACATGTCAACTCCTTGAAATACACTTCTTATCTCTTTTATCAAACCTCTCTATGAATTTTTGTGTGAAATCAACACAAGTCACAATGTGGTTAAACCCTTGTGTTATCAAACCATGATGCCACCATGCATGAGCTACGCCCTCCAAATGTAGAATGAAAAACTTGATAGCTTCATCTTCTATCATAGGGCTGAATGAAAGATATGCATCTAATTTTTGAACCCAAGCGTGTGCAACAATATTTCTAGAGCCATTAAAAGTAGGAAGCATCAACTAACTTGCTTTGCATTGAAGATCTCTATTAAATTGTTACATAGGTTGTCTCCTATCACCCTTTGATCCAATTATTGATCTAGCATTATAATGCAGGAGTATCCCCGGTTCTTAGCAATCTTGCATCAACCAATTTTTTTTGTTTTTCTATTTTTCTTTTCTGTTTTGGTAGTTTCGGCATTTCTTTCTGTATTTACCAGATTTGGCTCACCGGAACCTGTGGAGTTGGATTTTTCTTGAAGACTTGATCATCTTCCTTATTCCCAAATCGTGGAGCATTTGGATCATTTTCTGACAAGTTATCGCTACTAGTTTCCGTGATAGTTTTCTATTACCGATTGCTTGGACCTATTAGCATTGGTGATCTACCGGATCCCTTCCGTACCTTGCAGAGCCTTGAGCATTTATTTCGATGTTCCTTGGCATGTGGCCAACCTTCCCTTTAATTCTCACTTCATCCTTTGGATTTTTTAGAAGAATTTCTTTGTTTGGGCCGACCTTGTTGATTTTACATGTTTGGTCTTGTTCTTCAAGTTTTAATGCCTGTTTGGGCCGATCGAATTCCCTTGGATCATATAAATCATTGTAACTGGGCATTTGAATAGATGGATAGAGTTAGACAAAACATAGAAGATAGATCTCTAGTTTTTAGGTCCTAGTTGTGGCCACTTCTGTATTTCGAGCATGTTTTAGCAGGCTCGTGAGCCATTTTTGTAACCCGGTTGTTACTGATTGATTGTGATCAGTTTCCATGATATAATTCAATCTATTCTACATTACATCTATCATATTTTTGTGTTTCCGTTGTGTTTACTCTTGTTGACCGGTCCAGACCGATCTCTCTAAGGTCTCTCCTTACTGGTGATTGCATCACATTACTATACTATTCAAATGGAACCTACCTTCTTGCATCTAGTTCTAGTGTCACATACTCATCTACAATGGAAGTGAAATCATTTGTACCCTGATCTTGCTTTTCTCCAAATGGTGATTCCATTCTAGGAAAAAAGGTGCACCAAAAGGGTCTAAGGGCTGATCCAACTAGGGTTCTACCATTATCAATGTGATTTCCAACCCCACAATGATATGAATCACTTCCTTCTCTGGCATTGTTTGGTGTAGATCTATTGTAACTATGTTGGTTGGATTTTGCATCATCTGCAATAGATTTTGTGTTTTTTTTCCTTTTTCAAGTATGCATTCAAATCATCATCCTAATTGGCCATTTTCTTCTTACCTCTGCTTCCAATTCCACCAATATTTTTTTGTGTGCCTACTTCTGATTTACTCCTCTATCTCTCTCTAAGGCTCTCTGGTCTATTTGACTTAATGCACACACAAAAATCACCTAGAATGTTGGCAAGACTAGCTACTCTAACACCAATATCATCCTAGTGTTGCCTACATGTTCAAACTAGGGTTGTAGATAAACCAAACAATTATATTGCAAATAATAAGTGATTTTAAACTAACAATTTGTTGAAAATTGATCACCAAATTTAAATCAGATCACACACAACAACTCAACATCAAACATGTACAATAGTGTCAACATTATGATCTAACTAGAAATTTTCACCAGTAGCATCTAACAACAATTTAATTGAACACACTACAACATTAATTTGTTGGATGATTAGGTTGCTAGACTTGATTTGAAGAATACAATAAGCAGTTTAGATGAATATGTATGAAGGCACCCAAATTTTAGAGGCCTATATTAGGAGATATTCAGTAGCCTTGAGGTGTGAGACCCTCAGGTTGTAGACTCTATTTGACTTCCCCTCAGATACAACAAAGATATCTATATGGATACGCATGATCTAGTGCCTTCCAAGTGTCCAGCTTGAAAGACCCACCACTACTTGTTTGGATACGGACATTGGATAGAGGGCTTCAATGAATCTTATATTGGTTAGGTGGTCACCCAGATTTGAAAGGGATACTTCAAAAACTCTTCCTTGCCAATAGATCACCCTTGTGGATGTGCTCTGCTAAATAATATTGCTTGTTGCACTGATGGGATGGCTCTTGTATGTTTTCCTTCTATCCAAAACCCTTATAATTGCAATTAGTCCTCAACACCTACAACAAGAAATGCTCAGCTAGGTAAAATAGGTGGACCGTAGCCAGAAATGATTGAAACAAAACCCTTACAATTGGTAGCAACCTATAAAAATGGACTTTTTAAAATTAACATTGGAAATAGGGCAAGAATTGGCACTACAGATTGGACAAACTAATAACAAAAGGATAGGGTTTGGCATCCCAACCTTGTTGAGAAATTGAGGTTTTTGTCTCAACACTCACATTCAAGACATCTCTCAAATTCTTATAAAATATTCACATTATCCTATCTCGCAAACATACCTTTATACATGCCTATAAAAAATGGTACTAGGACCCCTGACTAGGTCAACAATAAAAGGAAATTATTATTTTCATTTTCCTTAAGTATGGGTTAGCCCAAAATTAGGCGCCTAATTTGAATTTTAAAAAAAATTATTTTATTTATTTAAAGGTTGTGAGTGATGTTTAAAAACAAGCATATAAAGTAATGCTAGAGGCAGACCTATTTAGGGGTAAATTACACTTTTGCATGAACAAGAAATCTTATGAAAACATTTTTTGTATTTAAGGATCAATAGGATCTTTTGTTGTTCTAAAATGGTGATTAAGAAGTGAAATACCTATTGATGTTTCTTTCAAGAATTCTAGCCATATTCTACAAAGTGCCTTTTGAGTTAAGTGATAGTAAATTGTGACTCCTCTCTTTTGTCATTCTATGAGTAGGAACAAATAGTTTGACTAGCCTAGCAGAATGCTCTCCATATGCTTCTCTGGATTATCATTTCATTGACGATCCAAAAGGGATGGGGAAAATGCATTCTAAAATCATTAAGAGATAAACACAAGAACCCAATTGATGTGACAGAAGAAATTGAAGAAGACTAACCAAATAACATGGATGAAAACACCTAGCAACCTCATGCCTTAATGAGTTGTATTTATAGACATTTGCATTAAGGCAATCCATTATGGATCTCCCAAGCAACAATTGTGAAGATGGTGATCTTGAGGATTTTCAGTTTATGCATGCAAGGGAAAATCTTAAGATTAAAATTGAAGAATTGGAAACAAAGAAAGGTAATCTAGACTCTAGGTTTGTTAAAGATTTGATGACAACTAGTAGTAAGCTGGACCCCATGGAGATACTTGTTTATTTTGAATGATATCTATAGTGGAATGAGTCAGTGGCTAATGAACAACTTACATAATTATTAGGGAACTTATAAATTTTGATAACCAATTGATTAGTTAGCTAATCATTGGTTTTTATGCTAGATATATATATTTGTGTTGTTGATGTAAGGTTTAACTCAACCAAACATATAAGTGAATACATAAATACCTCTTGAATTCATGGGATTCTCTATCATTATGAGGATTGTCAAGGTTTATTTTCATTTTCTATTAAATTTAGTTAGATAATTAAAAAATCTTTCATTATGACATGAGCTTTTAATTATTGTGTAGATGTTTTTTGATCAATATTTTAGATCACATTCCGTGATCATTTGCAACTTAATGATGGAACATAGAGGGTGAACTAACACATTGATTGAAATACTTTTACAACTATTTCGATAGTTTGTGTCATAATTTTTATTTACAACAAAAACCTCATTTCTTTAATCTAAGTTACCAATCCTAGAACTCGATCAAGTTTGGGTTCAAGGATTCAATTCATAGATTCCGTAAAAAAAAAATTGAAAGTTTGATTTTTTCATACAAAAACATGTAAAATCTAAAATATATATATTCACTGCCTAAAAACAAAATATATTAGAAAAATTAATATTTATCAACCTTATAAAATATTAATAATATTAATATATAGAAATAATAAAATTTAATTATTGATTCGATAAATATTTATATATTAATTTTAGAAAATCATATCAATTACCACATAGCTTATGACTTACCAAAGCAATCACTTGAACCTTTTCTTCTACTAAAATTATTTATACAATTATTTTTGAAGAAATAGCCAAATACAAATTCAGCAATATGAAATGATGACCAACTACAAATACGATCTACAAAATATCATAAATATCATATAGAAAGATTATCTTAATAGATTGTTCATAGATAAAAATACGAAATTATATTATAACAATATTTATAAAGATTACCAATTTCCAAATATTCTTCATCATAATTATTAAGGTAATTTTAATTAGATATTGCATTTTGTTAATCTTCATTAATATTACATACAAGATACAAATGATCACCAAAATGGAAAAGGATATCATTTAGATGCTGACAAATGCTTCTAGTGTCTAATAGCATTCATGTACCCACTCTTCTTCATATACCAAACGATAAGGACATTGAATCCAATAAATAACATTTTCTTCCAAAGAAAAAATAGGACGTTATTAATTATTATTTGCAGCCTAAAAAGGAATTTAAAATGTTTTTTTATCTCCATGTGTTTGTGTGGATTTGTAAGTGTTCACCCAATTTCTATTTGGGTTTTATCAGACTGTTTACCAACCCCTAGTGGAACCCTCTGACACACCAAACCAGTTCCTGACGCGGGTCCAAACTGTACCTGGATCCTGTTGAGATACATGTGTCTTAACCTTGCAATTTCCAGCAAATAGTTCCAAAAGTAGTTAGGAGGTTTCCTATGTGTCAGTGCCTTGGAAAAAGGTATATGAGTTGTCAAAAGATGCCTTATCCATAGTATAATATAGGAGGGCCATTTTTAGAGATTATATGACACATTTCATGTTAATTATGAGGGTAAAAAATAGGGGATAAGAGGGTGGAGGTGATTAACTATTTTTAACCTGTTTTTCTTATCTTGGAAAAACAAATGTCAAGGGTTGGCAACACATGTCATGGAGGTTTTTCCCATGGTATTGTAAAACCACAAATGGTTTCCAAGTTGTAAAATTCCTATATAATGAGGGCTTGGGGAGGAGTTTGTTTGATGGAGTTTTTGTTGCAAGGCTAGGTTCTAGAAGGATGCTAGTGAAGTCTCTCCGAGTTTGAGTTGAGGTGTTGCTCTTGTAAGAACTTGCATTGCAAGTGTATTGTAATCTCTTGTTGATTTGTTAATATATTATGCAGGTTTTAGAGTGTGGGGTTTTTCACTCGTATGGGTTTTCCCCATGATAATCATTGTGTTATGTGTTTATTATTTTATTTATGTTCTGTGTGCTTCTTGTGATCTCTGTTATAGTTAAGTTGAAATTTGTATAATCGTCCTCTCAAGATTAGCGTAGGAAGTGTTTCCGCACACCTTTGCTTCCTTACAAGTGGTATCAGAGCCTGGCCAGTTTTGGTTCTATTTGTTGGGTACAGAGTTTTTTGAGCTAATCAAGGTTTGAGTGGGAGCTTGTGCAGAGTATTTCATTTCTGTATTGCAGGATTGTAAAGATGGCAAGCATATCAGGGAGGATTGACGTAGAAATTTTTTTTGGCACAAACTTTGAAATGTGGAAGTTGAAGATGGAAGATCTGTTGATTGATCGAGATCTATGGGATGCAGTGGATGAGAATAAGTCAAGGTCCGCAAATCCGACTTTATCTGCACAATATGATGTAATAGATAGAAAAGCTAAAGGTCTTATAAGATTGTGTCTTGCAGACTCAGTTATGATTAATTTCCACAAAGAATCTACTGTGAAGAAGCTTTGGAAGAAGCTAAGTGAGATCTACCAAGAAAAATCACTTGTGAATAAAATTTTCTTGAGGAAGAAATTGTACTCCTTGAGAATGGAAGAAGGTGGACGAATTTCTGAGCATCTAGAAAGTTTTAATATGTTGGTGACTCAGTTGACCTCAGTAGGGGTATCGATGGATGAAGAAGAAAGGTGCCAAATCTTGCTATGTTCATTGCCAGAATCATGGGATAGCCTTGTGATGGCTATAGGGAGCATTGCAGTTGTCTTGAAGACAAAGGATGTTGTTGGTTCTCTACTTTCTAAGGAGATGAGAAGGAAGGTCTCTCTAAATGCTAAAGAGGCTTTGAGTGTTCAAGGAAGACCAAAAGAAAGAGGAAAGAATGAAAAGAAGAATGGTCGTTCTAAGTCCAAGAATAAGGGGAGATCAAAATCTCTTGGTAAGTCCAAGGCAATTTGCTGGAATTGTGGAAAGCCCAAACATTTCTAAAAGGATTGTAAAGAAGAAAAGAAGAAAAAGAAGAAGAAGCAAGATTTTGATTTTGAGTTTGAGAAGGAAGATGGAGATGCTTTTAATGCAACCTTGGCCACTCATGCAGGTGACAATGCATGGTTGATAGACTCAGGTGCATCTTTCCACATGACTCCTATTAGAAACTGGTTTAGTAAGTATGAAAAATTTAATGGTGGTAAGGTGTATTTGGGTGATAACTCCTTTCTTGATATTGTTGGTCATGGAAGTGTTCATGTTAAATTTTCTGATGGTAGAACTAGAAGATTTGATGGTGTCTTGCATATCCGGGGACTAGCAAGAAATTTGTTATCTGTTAGCAAACTAATAGATGCGGGTGTGCATGTATAGTTTTCTGAAGCATGTGTGAAAATGGTGAGAGGTGCTATGGTGATAGCAAGAGGAAGGAGAATGGGTACATTGTACCAGCTTGATGCATGCACAATTGAGTGCAATAGCACTTCTGATAAGACTGTGATAAAGACTATGTTGAAAAATGAGAAGGTGTCTCTTTCAACAGATGGTCATGGTTTTTGGGTACCCAAGGGTGCTTTGTCTACCGAATCAAAGTTGCCTACAAAGAAGACCATGTTTTGGCACCAAAGACTTGGTCACATAGGTGAGAAGGGTCTATGGACTTTGAAAAATAACAACCTTGTTAATGGGTTGAATGATTGCAATCTTGAATTTGATTTTTGTGAGCATTGTATTTATGGAAAACAAAACCGCATTCAGTTTTACTCTAGTTCTTATAAGTCTTCAAGTGTTTTGGATCTAATCCATTCAGATGTATTTGGTCCACTTGATGTTTCTTCTATTGGTAAATCAATTTATTATGTTTCTTTCATTCATGATTTCAGTAGAAGAACATAGGTTTATTTTCTTAAGAGTAAAGATGAAGTTTTCATTCATTTCAAATAATTTAAAGCAACAGTTGAGTTGCAGACTAGAAAGAAGATAAAATGTTTAAGGATAGATAATGGCGGTGAATATTGCTCAAATGATTTTGATACATTTTGTAAAGATTGTGGTATTAAGAGACAAAAGACAACTCCGTATTCTCCACAACAGAATGGAGTTGCAGAAAGAATGAACAAGACCTTGATGGAGAAGGCTAGGAGTATGCTAAGTGGTGCTGGTCTAGAACAAAATTTCTAGGCTGAAGCTATAGCCACTGCTTGCTACTTGATAAACAAGTCTCCTATATCAGCTCTTGTTGATAAAACACCAATGGAAGTGTGGTTGGGCCACAAGCCTTCACTTAGTCATTTGAGAGTTTTTGGTTGTGAGGCATATGCTCATGTGTCAAAGGAGAAGTGGAAAAAATTGGATAACAAAGATATTAAATGAATATTCATTGGATATAGTTATATTGTGAAATGATACAAGCTTTGGGATCCTGTTGCACAAAAGGTATTTTATTCCAGAAGTGTTATTTTTAGAGAAACTAAGTCTTCTTCTGTTACAGTGCAGCCAGAATAAAAGGAAGAAAAGAAAGATGTGATTCAACTACCTGCTACACTTGAACAAGTTGAATTGAGGCCCTTAGAAAGACATGAAGTTGATGAGAGCTCTACGAGTTTAGAATCATCAGAGGAACTTGAACCTGAACCTGAACCTGAACTTGTTCAAAGGTCTACTAGACAAAGAAAACCACCTGAAAAGTATGGATATTCTCCTGATGATTGGAGATGCATATTTTCTTTGAATGTTAATATTGATGAGCCGAAATCTATAGAAGAGACTCTTGGTTTGAATGATTTAGAGTCTTGGAAAATTGCCATGGAATGGAAAATCTTAAGAAGAATGACACATGGGACCTTGTACCATTGCCTGAAGGATAAAATCCTGTTGGTTGCAAATGGGTGTTCAAAAAAAAGATAGGTTCAGATAAAATAATTGAGAAGTACAAAGCACGTTTGGTTGCAAAAGGTTACTCCCAGGTTGAGGGAGTAGATTATGGTGAGATTTTTTCTCCTATAGCCAAAATGAAATCCATTTGTTTCTTGCTTTCTATTGCAGCAGCTTATGATCTAGAGATCGAGCAAATGGATGTGAAAACAACTTTTCTTCATAGAGATTTGGAGGAAGAAATTTATATGACACAACCAAAGCACTATGTGGTAAAAGGTAAAAGTAATTTCGTTTGTAAGTTGAAGAAATCCTTGTATGGTTTAAAACAGAGTCCTAGGATGTGGTACCAGAAGTTTGATACATATGTATTGAGTTTGGAGTTTGTGCGGTCTAAATTTAATCATTGTATATATTTCAAATATGATGGTGATCGTTTCCTGGTTATTGCCTTGTAGGTTGATGACATGTTTATTGGGAAAGGAAAAGGTTTGATTGCAGAATTAAAATCTCAACTCTCAGTGAAATTTGATATGAAAGACCTTGGTGCAGTGAGACACATTCTGGGAATGGATATTGTAAGAGATAGGTAAAACATGAAAAAGCTTTGGCTAGGCCAGAGTAAATATGTTGGTACTTTTCTGAGAAGATTTAATATGCAAGATTCTAGACCATTGAGTGTTCCTGTTACAATGGGAACAAAGCTTTCTAGTTCACAGTGTCTTACATCCCCATTGGAGATGGAAGAGATGAGTCGAGTACCATACCAAATTGTTGTTGGAAGTTTGATGTATGCTATGGTTTGTACAAGACCAGACATTGCCCAAGTAGTGGGAGTTATTTCCCGTTACATGTCTAATCCAGGAAGAGCACATTGGGATGCAATAAAAAGAGTTTTCAGATACTTATGGGGTACCTCAGAGTACTCTATTTGTTTTCATGGAACAGGAAATGGGAATTCATTGGATATTAGAGTCTTTGTGGATTCAGACTGGGCTGGTGATGTTGATAGAAGAAGATCCACCAGTGCATATGTGTTTACAATATTTGGTGGTGCAATTAGTTGGATGAGCAAGTGACAGGCTGTGGTCGCTTTGTCCACTACAGAGGCAGAGTATATGGCAGCTACTCATGGCTGCAAGGAAGCCATTTGGCTCAAGAGATTGTGTTTAGATATAGAGTTTAAACAGGGCACAATGACAATTTATAGTGATAGTCAGAGTGCAATCTGCCTAGCAAAGAACCCGACTTTTCATGTTAGGACCAAACACATTGATGTACAATATCATTTTGTGAGAGATATGGTTGAGGATGGCAGGGTGAAACTGGAGAAGGTAGAAACTTTGGTGAATGTTGCTAGTTCATTAACTAAGCCCGTGAGCACAGAGAAGTTTAGATGGTGGGTATGTGCAGAAAGATGGTATTTAGAAAAGTGGACACCACCCAAAAAAAAAATGGAAAAACAAGCAACGCGTACGTGGTTCTAAAATTTGAAATTCCCACGTACGCGCTTAGGTTTGTTCTTCCCGAGCCTAGAGAAGGTAGCGCGTATGCGTTGATTTTTAAAAAATGAGCACGTACATGCTACACCTTGGAAAATGAGCGTGTACGCACTGCTCATAGGAAAATGAGCGCATACGCGATAATAATCCAAATATAACCGTGTATGCAGTGCCAGTTAAAAAAAGTTTTTTAAAAAAATAGGTCTCATTTACCCTTGAATAGCGCGTTTTTAATTTGTTTTTTTTCATTTCCTCTCCTAAACCGCGAACAGGGTGGTAGATTTGTCCTCCAAGCTATGGATCAAGGTTAGTTTTTGTTTATTTTTGTCTTTCTTTCCCGTTTGTTCAATTTGTTTTACATTTTGAATTTAATTTCATTAATTTTGATTATATTTTTTCATTTTTTGTTTCAGAAACTAGATTCTTCTAATCCACAACAAGAACAACCAAATGCACCTCCTGAAAACCCACAAGAACAACCAAATGCACATCCTAAAAATCCACAAGAACAACCCCCAATTTCTACTTTTGACCACACACCCAAAACATAAGAGCAATTAATTAATCAGTTAGGACAAAATACATCTAAAATCAATAGACTGATTGTTAAATTGAAAAAATCTGAACTTGAGCATCATCAATCCCTTGCCACTAGTCTAGAAAAATTAGCTAGTGGTGCCATAGTTGTTTCCACAGAAATTACCAAATGGGGAATCTTTAGGGATAGGTGTCGTCAATTCTATGCTGATGGGCTATCATACGATGGAGTAAAAAACAAAAATATTACTAAAGAACAAATATGTGCCCTTTTCATTGATCCCAAAATTGGTCAGTCATTACCTCTTAATACAAAGAGGTTTCCCATACATTGGTGTACCAATGTGCAGATGAAGAATCTTTTTTGGCAGAGGTGGTGGATGGTCTTTGATGACCAACTTGTAGTAATTATGAGGTGCCATTATATTTTTTGAGAAAATTATATTGTGAGTTTGTGCTCAATGTGCGCCCAAACAATTTTGACATGAGAGAGTTCCATGGTAGAGGTGGTGGATCTGCCCAAGATAGACCTGGAGCCCGTAGGCGATTACCCGCGGAGAGTCGCCGCTACCTAGCACCCAAAACCAAGGTGCATCAGGCTGTCCCAATAGGGTATGTGCACCAAGTTGTGGTATCAAAAGGGGGTCTTAAGATGCCACTTTTTTTCTGAAATCAACAAAGTCTGAACTTCAACGACAAATTAAAGATAGTTACACTCCAAATTTGAAGATGCAACAACAACAAGAGTCAGAGTGCTTCGAGTCTACTTTCTAAACTACTAATTTTTTTTGAAAATGGTGGAGATTAAGGGCTTCAAAAAAGGGGGCCAAAAAAAGTGGTCCTATTTTTATGCAAAAAACATAACATAGCGTCTGTTGTGGCCCCCCTAAAATGTTAACTTTTTTTTTGAATTTTTAAAATCACTTTGGTGAGAAATTAGCTAACACCTTGAAGTTTATGCCAGAATTTTCAGCTAATTTTTTAATGAGTATATGATATTTTACTAATTTTCAAAGTGGACACATCTTGAAAAACAGAAATTTGAGCGTGCTCCCCCCTAAAATCATTGAAAACAAATCAAAAATCAATTTTATTTTTTTTAAATTGTGTAGAATGGAGTCTAGTTTCTAAAAATGTAATTTTTTTCAAAATCTGATGAACGTGTAAAAATCTAGACCCAAAGTAGTGCATGTTGGTTTTTGACAAAAAACGGACACACTAACAAAAGAAATTATAGATGAAAGACTTAACGAAATCAAAATTTGAAATAAGTTACATTTTTGGATAGCTAAGAGGGAGCTCAAGTTTACCACAATATTTTTTTTTAACTTCATTGAAACACGTGCAAACTTGATGGAGAGCATGACCAAAAATATGTCAAAATTTTCAATGTTCTGACAAAAACACGTCTCTAGCCTGAAATGGTCGTCCAAACCTTTGGGTTGGATGCCCAAGGCAAATCCAAACCATAGGTTTGGTGTTTCCCAAAGCGGGACATTTGGCGCTCGCCAAATATGGTGAGCGCCCTATTTGGCGTGTGCCAAATATGATGAATGGATATTCCATTTGACGCGCACCAAATTTGGTCCATATTCCACATTTGGCGGGCACCAAATGTGGATGAAGAGGGAGATAGCTCGAGGGATAGCAAAATAAGGGAATTGTGAGAGCTCGAAAGGGGAGGGACAAAGAAGAGTATGTATCTATAAGAATGAAGAGCCCGAGAAGAGGTAAGGGGAGAGAGAGAATATGAGATCTAGTTCATAGAGAGAGATGGAACTACGAGGGAAGGGAGATAAAGAAGGGAGAGGTGAGATGGGGGTTTCTATGTACACATTTGGCACTCTCCCTATTTGGCGTGCGCCAAATGTGGAATAGATACAAACTCTTCTTTGTCCCTCCCCTCTCTAGCTCTCACAATTCCCTTATTCTCCTATCCCTCGAGCTATCTCCCTCTTCATCCTTACACCCATCTAATTCCCTCTCTCACCTCTTTCCCTCAGTTTTTTCCTCACTCCCTCCTCTCTCTAGGTCCTAAGGGGTCATAGGACACCATATGACCCTTTAGGACACAAAATGACCCCTAACGACACCTAAGGGGTCATATGGTGTCCTAAGGGGTCATGGGACACCATATGACCTCTTAGGTTACCATAGGACCCATAAAGACACCATCTTTTGTCCTAAGTGGTCATAGGACACCATATGACCCCTTAGGACACCATAGGACACATAACGACACCATATGGTGTCTTATGGGTTATAGGACACCATATGACCCCTTAGGTGTCGTTAGGGGTCATATTGTGTCATAAGGGGTTATATGGTGTCCTATGACCCCTTAGGACACCATACGACCCATAATGACACCATATTGTGTCCTAAAGGGTCATATGGTGTCCTAAAGGGTCATAGGAAACCATATGACCCCTTATGACACCATACGACCCATAAAAACACCCTATTGTGTCCTAAGGGGTCATATGGTGTCCTAAGGGGTCATAGGACACCATATGACCCCTTACGACACCATACGACCCATAATGACACACTAATGTGTCCTAGGGGGTCATATGGTGTCCTAAGGGGTCATAAGACACCATATGACCCCTTAGGACACCATACAACCCATAACGACACCCTATTGTGTCCTAGGGGGTCATATGGTGTCCTAAGGGGTCATAGAACACCATATGACCCCTTACAACACCATACGACCCATAACGACACCTAAGCGGTCATATGGTGTCCTACGGCCCCATAGGACACCATATGACCCCTTAGGTGTCCATACGACCCATAACAACACCATATTGTGTCCTAAGGGGTCATATGGTGTCCTAAGGGGTCATAGGACACCATATGACTGTAATATCCCACTAATTTTTTTTTTGTTTTTTTAGGTCAATAGCAATTCATCCACAACAATTTGTAGGATTTGAGAAATACAAATCCACAGAACCCAAAGAAACCTGCATGCAAAAAACCTGTCACAGAGAAAGAGAGAGAACAAAACAAGGGTTTTGGCTCTGACAAAGTGAAAAGATTTATTATCAGAGAAAAATGAATCAAGAAGTTGCAATAATACAAGAGATCAATCCTTATAAAGGAGATCAACACCGAAAGGAAAACCTAACCCTAAGGTGAGTGCATTTAATAATTAAATATTAATTATTAAATGACTAATATATGCATAAAGTGAAATCTTAAGAGGACAGTAAAGTTAATTAATTACTTTACTCTAACACCCCCCCTTAAGATGAGCTACAATGCAGCTACAAACAATGCAGAAGAAAGCAAAGGAACTACAATGCAATAGAGGGTCTCGACAACAAGGCCTGATCAGGTACCCGAATACAAGAAAATCTCTATAAAGCGGAGTAAAGGAGAAAACCCAGTGGGAAAAAACTCCTCTCCAAAAAGAGATAAAGAATCATGCTGAAAAGAAAACATGAAGGAAGGAAGGCCTCACTGAGACCCCCCAAGGACAACTTCCTTCACCCCAAGAATGGAGCACAACTGAAGATAGCGCAGAGATGCCAAAGGTTTAGTGAAGATGTCTGCAACTTGCTCCTCTGTAGGAATGTACTCCAAGATGAGAGAACCATCCTGAATCAACTGCCTGATGAATTGCATGTGGATTTCAATGTGCTTTGTCCGCTGATGCTCCACTAGGTTGCAAGAAATGTGAATGGAACTCTGATTGTCACACCAAAGAATAGTGGGACAATATGGAGGAAACCCAAACTCTGTCATCAACTGCCAAAGCCATAAAACCTCCTGACTGGCTAACACTGCTGCACGGTACTCAACCTTTGTAGATGATAATGCAATAGCAGACTGCTTCTTGCAAGACCATGTGATAGGACCAGAACCAAGGCAAAAAACAAAGCCAGAAGTAGACTTCCGATCATTGACATCACTAGCCCAATCGGAGTCAGTGAAGCCAATGATGTGAGGGGATCCTGAAGTGTAGTGAATGCCATAATGAGTGGTGCCCCGAATGTACCTCAAAATACGTTTGGCTGCTTGCCAATGGTTCTCATTAGGATCATGGGAGAACCGAGAGACAAGGCCAACCGCAAAGGAAAGATCAGGACGAGAATGTGTCAGGTACAACAAACTGCCAACCAATTGCCTGTATAAAGTGGGGTCTACTGAAGGAGTAGAGCAAGTGGAAGACAAAACAACACCTGACTGAAATGGAGTGGGGGTAGACTTGCAATCAAGCATGCCAAATCACTGAAGCATATCAAGAGCATATTTCTCCTGAAATATGGAAATCCCATCCGAAGATTGAATAACCTGTAGACCCAGAAAGAAATGCAAGAGACCAAGATCTGTCATTTCAAACTGCTCTATTAAAGCTCTCTGAACATGCTGAATCATGGAGGATGAGCTACCTGTAAGGATGAGA
Source organism: Cryptomeria japonica (assembly GCF_030272615.1). Taxonomy (NCBI): domain Eukaryota; kingdom Viridiplantae; phylum Streptophyta; class Pinopsida; order Cupressales; family Cupressaceae; genus Cryptomeria; species Cryptomeria japonica. Next base: position 24,041,517 of record NC_081412.1, read on the forward strand.
TCATCTACATATAGCACAAGAATCAAAAGATCACCCTCCTGATGTTGAATATACACTATGTGATCGGAATGATAGCATGTGAAGTTAGTGGAAAGCAAGAAAGAGTCCATCTTCTCATACCAAGCCCAAGGGACTTGTTTGAGACCATACAATGAACGTCGAAGTCTGCAAACCAAAGAAGTGTCCTGCACCTGAGGCTGCTCCATATAGATCTCCTCATGTAGGTCTCCATGCAAGAAGGCACTCTTCACATCCATCTGAAACACTGTCCATCCCTGTGAAGCTGCAAGTGAAAGTACCAGGCGTATAGAATTCATCTTGGCGATAGGAGCAAAGGTCTCAGAGTAGTCAATACCCTCTACCTAAGAAAACCCCTTCGCAACAAGACGTGCCTTATACTTATCAATAGAACCATCTGCAGCATACTTGGTACGATACACCCACTTGCACCGAACCAACTTTCTTCCCTTAGGAAGAGGACAAAGATCCCAAGTATGATTCTTCATCAAAGAAGAATACTCCTCATCCATGGCCCTATCCCACTCAAGGTTTCCTGTCGCCTCTGAAAACTTTTGAGGATCATCTGAAATGGCATGACTCAAAAGACTAGAACCAGATGTCTGAGCACGAGTGCAACGAGTATCTGAAGGATCACTTGCCAAAGAACTAGCTGCCTCAATAGTGACACGGGCCCACCTCAGAAAAGACGGAGCAACTGGTGGTGGTGGAGATGGTGGATCATCATCTACATCATCCTCAAGAGATAAGTAATCCTCAAGAGATGAAGAGGAAGGAGTAGGCAATGAGGGAGAAGCTGGTGATGGAGAATCCATCTGAGGATAGCGCTCATCAAACTGGACATCCCGCTGAAACAAGACCTCGCTAGAATTAGGATCAAACAACCTGTATGCCTTAATATCCTCACAGTAGCCAACAAATATGAGTGGTCGGCTCTTCCTCTCCATGGCTTTCCGCTAAGCATCAGGAATAAATGCCCAAGCCTCACTACCAAAAACTCAGAATGTAGAAACATCAGGCTTGACATGGGTCCAAGCCTCCTCAGGAGTCATATGTCGCAATGCCTTATGAGGCATCCGATTCTGAATATAATTGGCACAATTGACTGCCTCAGCCCAAAATGAAGAACTCATAGCTCGAGACTGTATCATACAATTTGCCATCTCCCGTAAGGTTCTGTTCTTTCTCTCAGCAACACCATTCTGCTGAGGGGTGTAAGGAACTGTAAACTGATGTTGTAAACCATGCTCGGTGCAAAAATCTCTAAAAGCCTGATTAACATACTCCCCCCCATTATCTGTGCGTATCCTCCTAATAGAAAGTCCAGATTGCTTCTCCACAAATGTCTTAAAAATCCTGAATGAGTCAAAGACATCAGACTTGTACTTAAGAAAGTACACTCATGTACGTCTGGAGAAGTCATCAATAAAAGTGAGCACATAACGGGCCCCTAAAAAGGAAGGAGTCAGAAAGGACATAAGATCACTATGTACCAACTCTAGGGCTGCCCTAGCACGAGAGGCTCGACCCTTAGGAAAAGGATCTCGATGATGTTTGCCAAGGACACAACCATGACATACACCATCAGTACAATGAATCTGTGGAAGCCCAATCACAAGTGCCTGTGTACTCATCTACTGTAGATATCTGTAATTGACATGGCCAAAACACTCATGCCAAAGCCTGCTTATTAAATCTGCATGTGCTATAAGAGAGGAACCAACAGTGTTTGAACTCTCAAAGCCATCAAAGATATATAAGTGAGATGCAGAATCCACACTCCCAGTAGCCACAACCAAGTCAAGATCATGAAGATCTCAAATAACCACATCATGAGGTGAGAACTCAACTGTCTTACCAGAGCCAGAGTGGTAAATCTGATAAACGGATAGAAGGTTTGTCAAAATGTCAGGAACCAAAAGCACATCCTGTAGACAACCACCATCCAATGAAACAGTACCGGAACCCTGAACGGAAAGTTGTGCTGAGTCACCAACTGCAATATGTCTAGTGCCTGTAGGGGCAAGAGCGGTGACCAAATCCTCTGTGTGTGTCATATGGTGAGAGGCACCAGAATCGAGAATCCAAGTGGATGTTGAGGACAATGCTCGTGCAGAAAGAGCATGACCTTTCCCTGTGGGCTGTGAAGGAGGCTGAGGTGCACTGATATTATGTTGCTGCATGGCTTCCTCCAAAGCCTCTAAATGTTTCCAACACCTGGAAACGGGATGTCCTTCCTTGCCACAAAAACTGCAAGGATCACCAGATTTCTTCTTAGTCTTGGAGGAAGACTCACCAGACTTTGAAGATTTGCCCTGTTTAGAATTGGACTATGGTTTTGAATCAGACTTAGGTGGTGGCTTGGAGGGATTCTCACTAGCCTCTGAATCTTTCTTAGGCTTCGGTTTCTGCTTCTGTTTTCCTTTGGAGGACTGGGCTACCAATGCTTGGGTCTGTGAACCTGAAAGTGAATCCAACTGCTTAAGCTTAGCTTACTCACGAGTCAGATGATCACAAAAGACCTCAAAAGAAGGCATGACATGTCGAGCACCCAAGGCATCCATAGTGGAATAGAAGGTCGAAGAGAAGATCTGAAATGGACCCCGAAGCTTGGAGAGGATCAGGAAAATGCACTCTGTATCAGTCTTAGTCTTACCACAACCCTGCAAGATAGATCTTTGCTGTTTGAACTTCATCAGAAAGTCCTCAATAGAGGGAAAAGAATCAGGTACCAAGGAAGTTAACTCTGCCTCAAGCTGCAAAGCTCTAAACTCATTGACAGTACCAAAAAGTCCATCAAACTTGGTCCAAATGGCTCGAGGAGTGAGACAACCCTCAAGATGAAACTGGAGACTGTCGGAAATGTGTAAAGCCATCAATCTCATAGCCTGATCCATATTGTTCCTGTGCTGCATAACCTTAAAGGCACATGTCAACTGAGGCTGAACCTCATCCAAACAGGACCATAACCCTCGAGACTGGAGAAGAGTCATCATGCGACCCTTCCAAGTGTGGTAATTATGCGGTGTGAGAGGTTTAATAGGTCTATCGGCCATCCTGTGAACTGTGCCTCAACTGCTCTGAATTTTTTTTAATTATTATTAAGTGGTCTTTCAGAACTAGATAGAAGATGCAGAAGGGGTTTGGTTGTTTTGTTTTGGTGTTTTTAGATTTTGGTTTTCTGATGTAAATAACAGAAAGCAAGAAAAAAACACCCCCCCACAATGCAAAAAACTAATCCTCAGTACGAACTGAAAGCCGGAAAATGATAGAAAGTAGTAACTGGTTGAGACAAAAGTATGAGCACCTGAAGAATTTAATGATGAAACAGACTACAGATCTGGAAAGAGCACAGAACCACCTTTCTGACGCCTATTCATTTTCAAAAAACGGAGTAAAAATGAGCAAGTTATACCCCTCGGAGTGCAAAAAGGCTCATCGGACTTTGACTGCAAAAAAATACAATCAAACTAGAAAAATCTGAAAAAATTATTGCACCATTAGAACGGGCTCGGAGGCAACTTTCCAATGCCTATTAGTTTTCAAAAAACGGAGATCGGACGCCCGATTTATGGCCGATTTTGTAAAACAGCTCCAAAAGGTCCAGTTTGGCCCTTCTAGCCCTCAGGGGCTTAAAAAAAAGAGGCCCCTGGTCCGCTGGGTGACCAGGAGCTGGTGCAAGAACTGGTGGTGCGGGGGCAGCGTGGGGGCAATGCCACTGGTGCTGGTGGAGGGCGGGAGGCACGTGGGCGGCGTAGGGAGCGGCGGGTCCGTTGAGCGGCGCAGCGATGGCTGCTTGGCCGCGGCCGGTTGTTACCGCCGGTGGTGGTGGGCGGGCAGTGGCCGCCGGGCTGCACACCGGCGGCGCGGAGTTTGAAACGGGCGGTGCCCTTTTTTTGTTAAAACAGAATTGTTTTTTAAAAAAAAAATTGATTTTTTTTGTGTTTCTCGCCTCGAACTGCGTGCCCTGGGGTCGTACGGCCTTGGGGCAAATTTTGTTTTCCCTTCTGGAGAAACAGTGTCCGAATCAGATGTATTTTATATGAAAATAGGGGTTTTTGGGCGTTGCGAGCTCAACGGTGAGGTCCGTTTGGGCTCAAAGTGCACCAAAAAAAAATACCCCTATTCCAAAAATAAAAAATAGAAGACACACAGATCTGATGCAACCAAAACCTATATCTCAAAATCTTTCAAAAGTCTGAACAAGTTGCAACAGATGTGTCTCTGATACCATGTAGGATTTGAGAAATATAAATCCACAGAACCCAAAGAAACCTGCATGCAAGAAACCTGTCACAGAGAAAGAGAGAGAACGAAACAAGGGTTTTGGCTCTGACAAAGTGAAAAGATTTATTATCAGAGAAAAATGAATCAAGAAGTTGCAATAATACAAGAGATCAATCCTTATAAAGGAGATCAACACCGAAAGGAAAACCTAACCCTAAGGTGAGTGCATTTAATAATTAAATATTAATTATTAAATGACTAATATATGCATAAAGTGAAATCTTAAGAGGACAGTAAAGTTAATTAATTACTTTACTCTAACACAATTAACCCGTTAAGGTTAGAGTAATAAGCAAAACAACTGAAAGGGAACCCTTCCACCTTTTGTTTATCGAGAGCCCAGACTGGGAGGGTGAGAGCATACGGTGTTCCGGGGATTGTCAGCATCAATAAACAAACTGAAAATTACAATTGCATGGGTGGCAAGTCATCCCCTTCTTCTTATCCAGTAGGATAGAAACTAAACTTCTTGGCGGTGAACCGACCAAGGGAAAGATCACAAGAAACAAAAGTTCAATCACTCTACCGCGTATTTCAGTGGGAGGACATTACATTAACAATCACTCTACCGCATATTTCAGCAGGAGGACCAAAAACATTGAACTTATCACTCGACCACTTATTTAGCGGGAGGACTGAAAATTACAAATTATTGCATATCAGGCGGCAAGCCAGCCTCTTCCACTTATTCAGCAGGATGAGAATTACAAAGAGAGAACTGGTTAGTAGTACTACTACCTAACCTTACAATAATAGAAAAGATAGAAGGAGAGTAATGCAGATATCTGTAGTAAAGATTTAAATTTCTGTTACAACCAAATCTGCAGGCTGGAAACATAGACTAGCAGCCCAGATAAATGCCAAAATATTCATATCTCCCTCATTTTACATCCAATTTAGCTCAAACTAGTCCCAAACCCACCGTACAACATATGCAATGCTAACCAATCAAAACAACACCCCCAAAAGACCCTTATTTATTTTGCATGCATCCCAATGCAAGGCAGAAAACCCACCCCTAGACTAGGAATTTCAATTTTGCATAATTAACTCAAAACTCAAACAAACATGCTAAAAACTTACAAACTCATTCGCCAGTGCTGGGAAGGAAGATAGGATTGATACCCATAACTATCAGACGCTCCAGCAGAGAGATGTGAGCAAAAATATGCTTCAGCCACAGGCAAAACCAGCAAGTACAAAATCGTTGCAACACCAAGATGTCAATGGCAAAGCTTTGAAAACGGTAGAGGAATACAAGGCACAACTAGGTACTGTATTTCAAGTATGAAACCGGGTAGCACTAGGGAGACACACTCCGAAGCCTCAAGTTCTGTCGCCAATCCGGCAGCATAACATTACAGATTTTCAAGATGATCCAAATGGGAACCCAAGCATCATATTTATAACTTCATTCATCCAATTCAAATGACATCCCTCCAAATTCCACGCTTGCATTTGAATTTCATTTCCACTTACATGTGGACCCAAGTGTAGCGCCCATTCTCCTAAGTCAAAAGTCACGCCCAAGAAGGGGGAGGACCCACGTTGGACACTTAGGCACATAATGGTGATGTAAAGTGAAATAATATCCCTTTTAAAAATATTTCACATTCCATAAAATAACTGAATTTTGCCCAAACTTAGGATTAAACAGGCATTAATCCCAAATTTAATAAACCAGTAGCCAATAAATAGATTAATTAAATATTAACCTTAGGATAAGGAAATAATATTTAATTATGTTGCAAATGTCTCCCGCACTGATTATTATCACCACCAAGATGAAACTGAGACCAGACGACCACAGACTGCTGCAGAATTCAGACCCCTGTCTACTGCCAAAAATAGAAATGTGCCACCCAGCCACTTACTAAAAATAGTAAGTCAAGAATTAATGCTACAAAAAATATGATCATCGCGTCCAGAGGCAAAGCAAGGAGTGCTCAGTAGGACAGTGGCACCAGAATGGTCATCCCCTGACTTACTAAAAATAGTAAGTCCCCGTTTCATCGATGCTAGACCCTGATTACTCATTCCACCTAGCCTACAGGTCTCAAGAATAGGCTAATGGACCACTAAAAGAACATCAATGAGAAGGGGACATTACAATGACCCCTTATGACACCATACGACCCATAACGACACCATATTATGTCGTAAGGGGTCATATGGTGTCCTAAGGGGTCATAGGACACCATATGACCCCTTACGACATCATACGACCCATAACGACACCATATTGTGTACTAAGGGGTCATATGGTGTCCTAAGGGGTCATAAGACACCATATGACCCCTTAGGACACCATCCGACCCATAACGACACCCTATTGTGTCCTAAGGGGTCATATGGTGTCCTAAGGGGTCATAGGACACCATATGACCCCCTTACGACACAATACAACCCATAACGACACCTAAGTGGTCATAGGACACCATATGACCCCTTAGGTGTCCATACGACCCATAATGACACCATATTGTGTCCTAAGGGGTCATATGGTGTCCAAAGGGGTCATAAGACACCATATGACCCCTTAGGACACCATACGACCCATAAATACACCCTATTGTGTCCTAGGGGGTCATATGGTGTCCTAAGGGGTCATAGGACACCATATGACCCCTTACGACACCATACAATCCATAACGACACCCTATTGTGTCCTAGGGGGTCATATGGTGTCCTAAGGGGTCATAGGACACCATATGACCCCTTAGGACACCATGCGACCCATAACGACACCATATTGTGTCCTAAGGGGTCATATGGTGACCTAAGGGGTCATAAGACACCATATGACCCCTTAGGACACCATACGACCCATAACGACACCCTATTGTGTCCTAGGGGGTCATATGGTGTCCTAAGGGGTCATAGGACACCATATGACTCCGTATGACACCATACAACCCATAACGACTTCTAAGGGGTCATATGGTGTCCTATGGCCCCATAGGACACCATATGACCCATAACGACACCATATTGTGTTCTAAGGGGTCATATGGTGTCCTAAAGGGTCATAAGAAACCATATGATCCCTTAGGACACCATACGACCCATAACAACACCCTATTGTGTCCTTAGGGGTCATATAGTGTCCTAAGGTGTCATAGGACACCATATGACCCCTTACGACACCATACGACCCATAACGACACCTAAGGGGTCATATGGTGTCCTATGGGCCATAGGACACCATATGACCCCTTAGGTGTCGTTATGGGTCATATGGTGTCGTATTGGGTCGTATTGTGTCCTAAGGGGTCATATGGTGTCCTAAGGGGTCATAGGACACCATATGACCCCTTAGGACACCATACGACCCATAACGACACCATATTGTGTCCTAAGGGGTCATATGGTGTCCTAAGGGGTCATAAGACACCATATGACCCCTTAGGACACCATACGACCCATAACGATACCCTATTGTGTCTTAGGGGGTCATATGGTGTCCTAAGGGGTCATAGGACACCATATGACCCCTTACGACACCATACAACCCATAACGACACCCTATTGTGTCCTAGGGGGTCATATGGTGTCCTAAGGGGTCATAAGACACCATATGACCCCTTACGACACCATACGACCCATAACGACACCTAAGGGGTCATATGGTGTCCTAAGGGGTCATAGGACACCATATGACCCCTTAGGTGTCCATACAACCCTTAACAACACCATATTGTGTCCTAAGGGGTCATATGGTGTCCTAAGGGGTCATAAGACACCATATGATCCCTTAGGACACAATACAACCCATAATGACACCCTATTGTGTCCTAGGGGGTCATATGGTGTCCTAAGGTGTCATAGGACATCATATGACCCCTTACGACACCGTATGACCCATAACGACACCTAAGGTGTCATATGGTGTCCTAAGGGGTCATAGGACACCATATGAACCCTTAGGTGTCCATATGACCCATAACGACACCATATTGTGTCCTAAGGGGTCATATGGTGTCGTAAGGGGTCATAAGACACCATATGATCCCTTAGGACACCATACGACCCATAGCGACACCCTATTGTGTCCTAGGGGGTTATATGGTGTCCTAAGGTGTCATAGGACACTATATGACCCCTTACGACACCATACGACCCATAACGACACCCTATTGTGTCTTAGAGGGTCATATGGTTTCCTAAGGGGTCATAGGACACCATATGACCCCTTACAACACCATACGACCCATAACGACACCTAAGGGGTCATATTATGTCCTAAGGGGTCATAGGAAACCATATGACCCCTTAGGTGTCCATACGACCCATAACGACACCATATTGTGTCCTAAGGGGTCATATGGTGTCCTAAGGGGTCATAAGACACCATATGATCCCTTAGGACACCATACGACCCATAACGACACTCTATTGTGTCCTAGGGGGTCATATGGTGTCCTAAGGTGTCATAGGACACCATATGACCCCTTACGACACCATACGACCCATAACAACACCTAAGGGGTCATATGGTGTGCTATGGGGCCATAGGACACCATATCACCCCTTAGGTGTTGTTATGGGTCATATGGTGTCGTATTGGGTCATATTGTGTCCTAAGGGGCCATATGGTTTCCTAAGGGGTCATAGGACACCATATGACTCCTTAGGACACCATACGACCCATAACGACACCATATTGTGTCCTAAGGGGTCATATGGTGTCCTAAGGGGTCATAAGACACCATATGACCCCTTAGGACACCATATGATCCATAACGACACCCTATTATGTCCTAAGGGGTCATAGGACACCATATGACCCCTTACGACACCATACGACCCATAACGACACCTAAGGAGTCATATGTTGTCCTAAAGGGTCATAGGACACCATATGACCCCTTAGGTGTCCATATGACCCATAACGACACCATATTGTGTCCTAAGGGGTCATATGGTGTCCTAAGGGGTCATAAGACACCATATGACCCCTTAGGACACCATACAACCCATAACGACACCCTATTGTGTCCTAGGGGGTCATATGGTGTCCTAAGGGGTCATAGGACACCATATGACCCCTTACGACACCCTACGATCCATAAAAACACCTAAGGGGTCATATGGTGTCCTAAGGGGTCATAGGACACCATATGACCCCTTAGGTGTCCATACGACCCATAGCGACACTATCAAACTATAGGGTATAGAGTAGAAATTTATCAAAGGTTAAAAAATTTCAATGGAAGTCATTTGGCTAGCACAAAATATTGCTAGCGCCAAATATGGCTAGCGCCATATTTGGTGCTAGCCAAATGAGCTGCACAAAAAAAAGGTTATAGCGTATATAGTTAGTGTTTAGTTTAAGGTAAAAAATTTCAATGGAAGTCATTTGGCTAGTGCCATATTTGGCGCTAGCCAAATGAGCTGCACTAAAAAATGGTTATATGGGACCCTTGACCCGTGATCCAAGCCCACATTCTCTCTTTTTGTCTTCTTTCTATGCATGATCAGACAAAAAAATGCTTTTTGCATGGTGTTGACATTTTATGCAAGGTTATTTTATACATTCCATTAGCTCTCCACCACCTTTTTTGTCATTTGGCAACATCAAAGAGGAAGAACATAGTTTTTTTATCAAATTTGAATAATTGAGGTAATATTTTCTTGTTTTAAGAATTCAAATACTTATTAAGTGTTATTTTGTTTAAATGTTAGAATAAAAGTGTGAGTCAAAATTGATTATAATCCTATTAGATTTACATTAGATTTAACAATGCATTTGAAGGAAGTTGCATAAGAAAATTAATTGTTTAGTGGTTTAAAACAAAATTTGCAATTTCATACATCCTTTTTAAGATCTTATGAAATAATTTAGAAAAGGAATACATGAAATTATTTCAATTTCATATATCCATTTTAACATATGTAGCATCATCATCATGCCGAGGAAATGACCAAAAAATGTAACATCGGAAGAGCGTGAAGCTAAGAATGTAAAAAAAAGAGAAGGAATGAAGCAACTTCATGAACAAAGGAAAATGAATACCATAGAAGAAGAGGTGTCAATTAAAGAGGTGCCAATTGAAGAGGAACATGAAATATCCATCCAATCTAAGAGAGAGACAAAATTGGCCACACAAAGGCAACAGATGCAAAACCTTCGCGCAATGAGACAATTGAATCCCGAGGTTGAGAGCATGTCTACAACAATTCAAGTTGAAGGCACCCCATCTCTTACATCTCAAGTTGAAGGCACACCATCTCTTATTGGCACACCGTTGGTGTCTACAACATCTCATATTGAATGCACTCCCTCTATGACATTTGACATTGCAAGTACTTCATGACTGACATCGAGTATTGGAGCTACACCATCTTGTACACCTCAATTTCAAGGTATGTCATCATTTTCATCTCCACTTGAAGGTATGCCACCTATCCATAATGTTGTTGACATTCCTAATTTTGAGATAACTCAAAGTTTGAGAACACCTCCTAGAGTTTTGCATAGAAAGCCTAAGTATTTGATTGATATTGATGCTAATGTTTTGAAACCAATGGTTGACAAATTTCCGAAGTGTACTTGTCAAAGACATGCTAACCAGATATGGAAAATATTTTTTGAGCCTTTAAATGAGACAAGAAGATGTCAACTATTTGTTGAAATGATGAGAAATCTGAAATCTAGGCCTATAATGAAGATTCTTGGGCTAAGAACATCGATTGAATCAAGTGACAAATCTATTGTGAAGAATCTGATGAATGCATATGATACTATTGGTTCTAACTCATGCACAAAAGATAGTAATGCCACACGACATGTCATTACATCAACAATTGTAAGCACTCAAACTAAGAAATTGCTAAATTATCCACATGCAATTTTTGTAAATTATCCACATGCAATTTTTGTACTTTAATATTTTACCTTAGTTGTTTGCTAAATTCTTCTCACTTTATCATTGCAGGGCATGTTTATGCAATAATTGCAGCTGAAGACAATGCAGAAGGAACAAATTATTACCTGTGTCGTTGTGTGGACACAAAAAGGAAATTGGATCGCCCTATGGTAGATGGAGAAAATATTGAGTACCCCACAGGATCAATAGTTGTTACTGGTACATGGCTTAGAAGGTACCCATTGAAGAAGTCTAACTTGTGGTTGTTCGAGGACTTCGAGACACATAGGAAGATTCTTCATTATTCTAACCTTGTTGTAGCTTCAAATGTTCATTTGATCAGATATGGGGGTAGACCACTAAACAAGAACCTATGGAAGGTTCGTGAGTTTGACCATGAGGCCATACTAGACATGATAAAGAGTAGAGTAGATCCAGATGGTTCATTGGATTAAATGTAAATGTAAAAAATTGTAATATCAATCTTATTTGGATATATGTACATGACTTGTATTTTTGACTACTCGAGACATTGTAATATAAAAAATTATGTTTTTGTCTTGTTTTGTGTGATTTTATGTAAATAATGTCATTTTGGACCATTAGAGATCACATGGGATCATTTCGTGAAGTATACCCTGTTAATATGGTAAAAGATGTAAATAATGCTCATTTGTTGTCAATCACTCAAAGTGTGAAAAATTATCAAAATTTGGCATGGTTTTTCTCGATGTTAGTGACATGTAAGAATGATCTGTCTGATCCTGCGGGGTCGTGTTATGGCACTCTAAAAAAGCCTCTCTTGGTTTGGGTAGAATCAGATCCAGTTGCTCGTGGCGACTCTTTCTCGGTCGCGACAAAAAGCGTCAGATGAGTTCAATGAAAAGTTGCACAATGCCCCATCTTTCAATCCGCTCATCATGGTACCGAACCGTCAGCTCGTACGCATCAGGGTGGCTAGGTTTATGCTTGGAATGTCTTCTTTTTGCTGTCCAACTCACTCGATCATTGCAGGCCACACCCTAGCAGCCAAATCACCCAAGTGCTCAAATTGCTCAAAGTTGTCAATATTCGGAATCGCGTTTCTCCGTGCCTGTTAATCATAAGAAAAATCTGTCTGATCCTATAGGGTCGTGTTATGGCACTCTAAAAAATCCTCTCTCGGTTTTGGTAGACTCGGATCCATTTGCTCGTGGTGACTCTTTCTCGGTTGCGACAAAAAGCGTCAGATGAGTTCAATGAAAAGTTGCACAATGCCCCATCTTTCAATCCGCTCGTCGCGGCACCGAACCGTCAGCTCGTACGTGTTGGGGTGGCCTGGTTTACACTTGGAATGCCTTCTTTTTTCTCTCCAACTCGCCCGATCGTTGCGGGCCACACCCTAGCAGCCAAATCGCCCAAGTGCTCAAATTGCTCAAAGTTGTCAATATTCGGCATTGCGTTTCTCCGTGCCCATTAATCATAAGAACGATCCATCTAATCCTGCAGGGTCATGTTATGGCACTCTAAAAAATCCTCTCTCAGTTTGGGTAGACTTGGATCCAGTTGCTCATGGAGACTCTTTCTCGGTCGCGACAAAAAGCGTCAGATGAGTTCAATGAAAAGTTGCACAATGCCCCATCTTTCAATCCGCTCATCGTGGCACTGAACCATCAGCTCGTACGTGTCGGGGTGGCCATGTTTATGCTTGGAATGCCTTCTTTTTTCTCTCCAACTCACCCGATCGTTGCGGGCCACACCCTAGCAGCCAAATCGCCCAAGTGCTCAAATTGCTCAAAGTTGTCAATATTCGGCATCACGTTTCTCCATGCACGTTAATCATAAGGATGATCCATCTGATCCTATGGGGTAGTGTTATGGCACTCTAAAAAAGCCTCTCTCGATTTGGGTAGACTCGGATCCAGTTGCTCGTGGCGACTCTTTCTCAGTGGCGACAAAAAGCGTCAGATGAGTTCAATGAAAAGTTGCACAATGCCCCATCTTTCAATCCGCTCGTCGCGACACCGAACCGTCAGCTTGTACGCATCGGGGTGGTTGGGTTTACACTTGGAATGCCTTCTTTTTTCTCTCCAACTCGCCCAATCATTGCGGGCCACACCCTAGCAGCCAAATCGCCCAAGTGCTCAAATTGCTCAAAGTTGTCAATATTCGGCATCGCGTTTCTCCGTGCCCATTAATCATAAGAACGATCCGTCTGATTCTACGGGGTCATGTTATGGCACTCTAAAAAAGCTTCTCTCGGTTTGGGTAGACTCGGATCCAGTTGCTCGTGGTGACTCTTTCTCAGTCACGACAAAAAGCATCAGATGAGTTCAATGAAAAGTTGCACAATGCCCCATCTTTCAATCCACTCGTCGCGGCACCGAACCGTCAGCTCGTACACATCAGGGTGGCCGGGTTTATGCTTAGAATGCCTTCTTTTTGCTCTCTAACTCGCTCGATCGTTGCAGGCCACACCCTAGCAGCCAAATCGCTCAAGTGCTCAAATTGCTCAAGTGCTCAAATTGCTCAAATATGTCAATATTCGGCATCGCGTTTCTCCGTGCCCGTTAATCATAAGAACGATCCGTCTGATCCTGTGGGGTCATGTTACGACACTGAACCATCAGCTTGTACACGTCGGTGTGGCTTGTGTCTTGGATTACAAACACATATTTAGGTTCAAAGCTTAAGTAATAATAAACTTTATGCAATTATTCATCTAATCATTTGTACTGCAATTATGGATAACCATGATAAATGATTTGCATTAACCAAAAAGCTACAAATCCATGCAACATTGTATACCGTTAAAACTATCAAATATATCCAATACAAACAATTAGGCTTGCCAAAAGCCATATGGACTTAGAATTTCACATATTCATAAAACAAAACATATGTTCAAAATTGCTATAAAGGCATACAACATGATATCCAATAAAGTCAAATAGGGGCTTGCCAAAAGCCATATGGACATAGAATGTCACATATTCGTAATACAAAACATATGTTCAAATTTTCCATATAGGCATACAACATGGTATCCAATAAAGTCAAATAGGAGCTTGCCAAAAGCCATATGGCAATAGAATGTCACATATTCATAATACAAAACATATGTTCAAAATTGCCATATAGGCATACAACATAGGACCCTATTCTATTCATTTCCCTCTAGGGGAAGGAAACATATCACGAGATATCTTTGCCTGTCGAGGGGATGGAGATGTATATGATGCAAGTGTCTTTCAAGTACGTCCACTTGACCTCCTCTCCAGACTATTTTGTAACTCCACCTGATACAATGAAAAGAATGATGTTAGCATATACAAAAATTGAATTTTAGAATGACATATAATAGAATAGTCACTTACCGCATACAAATAATCATGATGTTCATCCACAACAGGTGCACGTTCATGATCTGGAGTGACAAGCCCCTCCTGTAAGCATCACAATATAAATTAAACTAAATACAAGTGTCGTTAAATTTTTCAATAACATATTATTAAGATAACAAATGTAATGCTAAATTTACTAAATTTACAAATATGTCTCATACTTTTGTTAAAGCAGTTGAACTTGCTACTGCTACAGCAACACCGCACTCCATTGACGTGCGGACAGAAGGAGGAGTCTCTGAATTCAACATCTAAAAATTAAACAAAGTATATTGATTAATCGCCAAAACTATCTATATTATTTAGTAACAACATTAAAGATAAATTGTTTACCTAGGTGAAAGATTGTCGATGAAATACACTACGAGGTGTTGATGTTGAAGCTCTAGCATCAAACTATTTGACATCCAAAACGAGTAATTAGAAAATCATTCACATAAGGTTCAACTATCTACATATAATAATTATATTTTTTCACTCGTTGTATACCTGTGGAGTCGATGAAGTAGTGAAAAAGGGTGTTGTAGGAATGTTGCTAGTATTGTGAACACTTTGACCCTGATTTTTTTATCATAATAATTTACTAATTTAGATATATTCTCAAATTTACATATAAGATTTAATAAAAAGAATGAAATGAACTTGTAATGAAATTCACCTGGGTATCAATGCCAAATGTTTCGTTCAACAAGAATTCTGTCATGACAATGTTCTCTGTAGCAAACTCCACTCGTGCATGTGCATTCTCAGAACTATTAGGATCATAAGTGCAAAGAGAACCACAAGATCGACAAAAATGAGCTGGAACTTGATGTCTAGAAGAATCAACATTATCACTCGCATCACCCTCTACTAGAGGTCTAGCATACTGTATAAGGTTATGAGTGAGTGAGCTAATCGAGTCTAGAGTTTCGACCTCAATACTCTCCTTCACAATGGAAGGAATAATAACATGCTCCACCATAGGTCTGGCCAAGGGTCTTGGTGGGAGATTTGGATCACGCTGTGCACCCTCTCTATCATACGAGGAACCCCCACCTCTACCTTAGAAATCTAGAAAATCAAAATAGTTTGGGATCTCATTAAGGACAAACTCACAGTACAGTTTTCTCAAAAAGTATTGGGGTACCTCATGATTATTGCATGGGGCCTGATCAAATACCATCCACCACCTATCCCAAAAATTGTTCTTAATCCCTTCATGATGACACCAATGAATAGGGAATCTCCTACATCCAGGGTGTAAAGGTTGATTCGTTCGGGGGTCCGTAAAAAGAGCACACAAGTCAAATTTATTAATTTTCTTTTTCTTCACTGCCGCATATGATAATTTGTTAGCATAAATTGCTTTTGTTCTTCCTTCTTACGAGACCAAAAATTTATTTGCCCACTCACAGATTGTATGTGAGATACAATAGATTGCAAAGAATTGGCAAGGTTTGTCCTATGGGAGTTTGTTCTAGTGGGATCTTTTAGCCTTGTGATTAAACCTTCAAGCTCTTTTTGGCTATTTTCTATTTGACCTAATAGGTTTTCTTGTGTACCTATGGGGTGTTTAGGGATTGTAGGAGGTTCTTGATGTGCTTCTTCTTCAATATGGTTTTCATGAGGAGTTGATTGATGTGCTTCTTCTTCAATATGGTCTTCATGAGGAGGTGATTGAGTGTTTTCCATATTTTCTTGTCTAATCTCATTTTCTGATAATGAAAATAAATTTAAATCAATAAACCTAGTTTAATCTTCAAATTAATAAAAAAAAATGACAATAAGATAATAAAAATACATACCTCTTCGAGCTCTTCGATGGCGTGGTAGTATTTTGATGAGAGATGGACAACTTAATGCCCAATTTCAAGCTTTTACAAAGGGCGAGCGCAAGAAAATAGCACCCAAAAATGCCAAAATGCAGGTTTGGAATGCAAAAATGCGGAGCAAGGGTTTTTTGCTGTTTATAATGCACATAAGGTGCATGCCCTATAGTGCATGCGCCTTATGTGCTTTTTAATTTTTTTTTTAAGTGTGGCACCTTTTTGGTACCACAACTTCGTGCATATACCCAGTAGCTGAAAGCATCGATGGAGCTACAAACTCTTCAGGTGGCCACAACATTGACTGGTGCCATCATCCAGCATGGGACGTCATTAGCACACCCTGTTGTATTAGATGATGAGCCATTAGGTGGTGACAAAGAGCCCATCTAGCATATGTGTGTCAGTTGCTCGAGGATATGCTCGAAGATAGATGATGCAGCCGGTGCAGATAGATTCTCATCTCATATGTGCACGATTTGCGGGAGTAGATGTCAGGCCCACACGACTGAGGATTTCACGCTAACAAATGAGTTGATGGACATGGTGTTTTCCCATGAGTGACAGACATAGGTGTGTTGATTTGAATTCATATCATTTTATTGATCTGCCACTTTAAATTTTTAATTACATAAATGAATTTTCATTTATACATTGATTTAAATTGAGACAAATAATATGCATTTCAGGATGCAGCAGCGGTATCCCATACTCCTCCCCCAGTTACTATAGCTGCAACTTCGATGCCTGAGGTATAAATTTTGTAACATGTTAAAATAGAATAGTACACTTTGAATTCAAAAAACAACAAGATATACTAACTATCTTTAATGCTTGGTCCAATTTTTGGTTTGTATGTGTTGACAGGGGATGAAATGTGCTAGATTGATGACATCATGCTCTCAGCAATCGATTTTGGCCTACAAGGCTATACGGTATCATATTTTGTACAACCCTTTTTTATGTATTATTTTGATGGAATATGCAAGTCATTTCATTTTAGATTTTTAAAATTATGTTTAATTTATTGTTTATACTAATATCTGATGTTAATTTTGTTTTTTTAGGGTACCCCCTCTGCATCTAGGGCTCGTCCTAAGAAAAAGAATTCCTTGAAGACGCCAAAACGTGGGAAGAAGGTAATTGAACACATTTTTAGTTGTACAATTGTTTGAAAATATTGAAATCAAGTATTAGTTGGGGTTTGTAGATTGATTAGTGTTTTTTGTCTATTTTACATGCACAACGGCCATTGAGCTATGTGGATTTGTTGAATGCACTTGATTAGCCCATGGATCAAGAGAGGGTGGAGGTATGTATCTCTAGTTTATTTTCTTGATTTCATGATTATATGCATGCGTACATGTGAACTTGTGATATATTATAATCTTGTAAATTTTTCATACAGGAAATATCCATACCTATTTCATCAATGGTGAACCCTCCTCCGTGCACTGGAGAAACATCTCAGGATTCGGTACACTTTTGTTTGATATGTAAAATTAATTGTTTTTAACCTTCAATTCTTATCATTATATTAATTGTATTTTATCTTTGAACATTTTTTGTATATGTAATAGCGATAATTTCTACATCGATGGTGAGCCATCCTAAGTTCACTAGAGAAGCATCTCAGGCATAGGTACCCATTGTTCTCTATATTATAGCTTTTAAGTGTTTTTGATATATTTATGTTTTGTACAATGTATTAATTGTACATTTAATCTACAATAGACCCCTTCGCGGTACGGCCATAACGTGGATCCATTTAAGTATGTCTTCAAGAAAACCCCTAGGAGTGACAAGGAGAGGAGAGCAAAGATATTAGCTCCTAGATCAGTCGATGAGGTAATCTACATTTCAATTGCAAAGGAATTATAGTTAAATGCATAGTTATGTTGTTAATTGTGAACTATTTTCTACAAAAGAATTCTAACTTGGCTTTTGAATTGTGGTTTTGCAGCCATCTACAGAGCCACGTACTGCATCAAAGAGGCTTGATTTTGATGATCCACCAAAAGTTCATAAACAAATAAATAACCATAAATATGCATCTTATCACTATTTTTTGGAATTAAACTATTAAACAATCACAATACTATTGATAAAAACTAATAAGAACAACAATTCAATCATTTCAAATCATGCAAAAACAAAAAATTCTCTTACTTATATGTATAAAATAGTGATAGAAGTGCAGACACAGTTCCAGTGGGGCCTTCACCGACCTCAAAAAATTATTTTGAGGTCATTGAGGCTCTTGGGCAACTAAAAATATGTCTATGTACCACGTACGCGCTACATTAATAACCGCGTATGCGTTGTTAGTCCATAAAATGTTGGCAAGCCCAACGATATTCTTTTTTCTCATTTTGTACTAATAAATAGCGCGTACACTCTCCTAAGGATAAAAAATGTTATCGCAGGGTAGCGAATAATGGACTCAGTACCCCGTATGCGCTTACAAGTAATAAGTACTGCGTACGCACTCCTATGCCTTAAAAAAGTTATGGTAGGGCAGTGAACTAATAGTTTCAGTACCTCGTACGTGCTATTGGGAGTAGAAAAAATGTGAATGAAAAGAGAGGGAGGGAGAGAGAGAGAGAGGGAGAGGGGGGAGAGGAGGGTGGGCAAAAGGGAAGGAGGGAGGGAGAGAGGGAGAGAAGAGGGGGGAGGGTGGGAGAGAAGAAGAGGTATGGAGGAAGAGAGAGGGAGAGGAGAGGGGGGAGGGAGGGGGAGGGGGAGGAGAGAGAGAGAGAGAGAGAGAGAGAGAGAGAGAGAGAGAGAGAGAGAGAGAGAGAGAGAGAGAGAGAGAGAGAGAGAGAGAGGGAAGGAGGGAGAGGGAGAGAAGAGGGGGGAGGGTGGGAGAGAAGAAGGGGTATGCAAGAAGTGAGAGGGAGAGTAGGCTGGAGGGAGAGAGGAGGGAAGGAGGGAGAGGGAGAGAGGGAGAGAGAGAGGGAAGGAGGGAGAGGGAGAGAGGGAGAGAGAGAGGGAAGGAGGGAGAGGGAGAGAGGGGGAGAGAGAGAGGGGGGAGGGAAGGTAGAGAGAGGGAGAGAGGTAGAGAGAGGGAGAGAGGGAGAGAAGAGGGGGGAGGGTGGGAGAGAAGAAGGGGTATGGAGGAAGGGAGAGGGAGAGTAGGGGGGAGGGAGGGAGAGGAGAGAGGGGAGGTAGAGAGAGAGAGAGAGAGAGAGAGAGAGAGAGAGAGAGAGAGAGAGAGAGAGAGAGAGAGAGAGGGGGGGAAGGAGGGAAAGGGAGAGAGAGAGAGGGGGGGGAGAGGAAGAGAGAGAGAGGGAAGGAGGGAGAGGGAGAGAGAGGGAGAGAGAGAGAGAGAGAGAGAGAGAGAGAGAGAGAGAGAGAGAGAGAGAGAGAGGGGGGGAATGAAGGTAGAGATAGGGAGGGAGGGAGAGAGGGAGAGAAGAGGGTGGGAGAGAAGAAGGGGTATGGAGGAAGGAAGAGAGAGAGTAGGGTGGAGGGAGAGAGGAGAGAGGGAGAGAAGAGGGGGGAGGGTGGGAGAGAAGAAGGGGTATGGAGGAAGGGAGAGAGAGTAGGGTGGAGAGAAGGGAGAGGGGGGAGGGGTATGGAGGAAGGGAGAAGGGAGAGAGGGATGGGGTATAGAGAGAGAGAGAGAGAGAGAGAGAGAGAGAGAGAGAGAGAGAGAGAGAGAGATTGAATCTAGGACATGACACAATATGACCCTTAGAGCACAACACGACCCCTAACAACATCTAAGGGGTCATAGGGTGTCCTAAGGGGTCATCTGACACTATATTATCCCTTAGCACACCATAGGACCTATAACGACACTAAATGGTGTCCTAAGGGGTCATAGAACACCATACGACCCTTTAGAACACCATATGGTGTTGTTATGGGTCACTGATGTCTGGAGGGCTTATATGGTATCCTATGACCCCTTAGGACACCATATGGTGTTGTTATGGGTCGTATGGTGTCTTAAGGGG
Source organism: Cryptomeria japonica (assembly GCF_030272615.1). NCBI lineage: Eukaryota > Viridiplantae > Streptophyta > Pinopsida > Cupressales > Cupressaceae > Cryptomeria > Cryptomeria japonica. The sequence goes on from NC_081412.1 coordinate 24,061,844, forward strand.
TCATATGGTGTCTTAAGGGGTCACAGGACACCATATGACAGATCTCGATTGTGACTATAGGAATTATAGAAGAAGAGAAAGAGGGAGGGACAGAAGAAGAGAAAGAGGGATGGGGTATGGAGGAAGGGAGAAGGGGAGAGAGCGAGAGAGAGAGGGATGGGGTATGAGAGAGAGAGAGAGAGAGAGAGAGAGAGAGAGAGAGAGAGAGAGAGAGAGAGAGAGAGAGAGAAGAAGGAGGGGTGAGGGAGAGGAAAAGATACCGAATCCAGGACACAATATGACCCTTAGAATAGAATATGACCCCTAACAACATCTAAGGAGTCATAGGGTGTCCTAAGGGGTCATATGACACTATGTTATCCCTTAGCACACCATAGGACCTATAACGATACCAAATAGTGTCCTAAGGGGTCATAGAACACCATATGACCCTTTAGAACACCATATGGTGTTGTTATGGGTCATTGGTGTCCCGAGGGTTCATATGACATCCTATGACCCCTTAGGACACCATATGGTGTTGTCATGGGTCGTATGGTGTCTTAAGGGGTCATATGGTGTCTTAAGGGGTCACAGGACACCACATGACCTCTTAGGAAACAATAAAACCTCTAATGACACCTAAGGGGTCATATGGTGGGCTGATAAAATGATATATTAAATTTAAAGTTCTGAATAGAACATCATACAACGAGACTCCAAGTGAACAAAAAATGAGGCTTTGCTAAAAAGCACGTGTAAGAGCTTGACCTAACCCTAAGAATACTGCCCAAGTTCTAAAACATATGATGCTATTAAATTTGCAAGGTTATAAGACTGATCTCGATTGTGACTATAGGAATTACACACTTTATTTCTTTCATGGGTATGTACTGTTCCAAGTCGTTTGACAAGTGATGATCATCATATACTACCACTGCCATGCATACAACAAACTTCAATTTCTTTAGGTGACAGGATTGTGTAACATGGGAACTCTCACATACCCACCACTATCATTCTCCAGGACATCATCTGTGTTACTCTCCCTCTTTCTCTTCCTACCTGTTGTTTCCTTCTGAAAAACATATTGCAAGTACTCTAACTCATCATGTTGCTTTGTTGACCCTATTTTTCACATCTGCTTTGCTCATTAAAAACACATTCGAGAAGAATATTGTTGTAGGTTTCCTTGATTGTCATGGTAATACACTTGTGGTTCAATTTCAAACCCTATTCCTCCTATTCAATACACACACACAAATCCATTAGTCAATTTTCTTAGGAGAGCATACATGATAAAAATCAAAGATGAAGTTGCAGACAAGAAATAAATTCACTTACTTCTATAGAAGTGCAGACACAGTTGTAGTGGGGTATGGAGGGAGGGAGGGAGAGAAGAAGAGAAAGAGGGATGGGGTATGGAGAGAGGGAGAGAGGGAGAGAGAGAGAGAGAGAGACCTTGTATGAATTTGAGAGGGGGAGACAATATAGTTACATGTGTATATATATACTGAATATATCACACACACACACACACACACACACATATATATATATACACACACATATTACATATACAATATCATATTATACACATATAATATATTACATATATTATATATAGAATATCACATTATACAATAGAGCATATGCAATGTTTATAGTAAAAAGAGCGCGTACGCGCTGCTTACACCATAAGTACCCCGTCCCCGTACGCGCTTTTTAAACCATAAATACCCTGTACTCGCTTTTGACTATTTAGGCTTGGAAATAGGCCTGGATGACAAAGCTATGGTTTGGAAGTTTGATTTTCCTACATTTCTCTTATTTTTTACGTGTTTTATTTTATCAACTTTGATTATTGACTTTGTCATCATCAGGTTTACACTTCATCAAGTGGGTATTTCTAAAATTGCCACCATATTTTCACCCATCTTCTAAGCTCTCTAACCATATAAATTTTTTTTTCAATTTGAACAACAATAACATTATTATTGAATTTCTTTTACCAGTGTCTCCATAGTTCTCACAGACATAGGTGCACCATTTTTTGAATAACTTTTGATATACTAATCCAAATTTTAAAATCTTTATATATTATTGTAGTGCACTTGATTCTTTACAATTTAAAAAGAAAAAGAAATTTTATTTTTGATTTGTTTAGTGCAACTTATGCTTCGCGCATGAACAAGTACCTAATTTTCAGGATGTGCTCAATTGGAAAAATCATAAAAAAAAATACTAAACAAAAAATTACAAAAAGATACACATCTTCTAGTACTCACTCTTAACTATCTTTCTGCCAAAGGATTTTTCAAAATACTAAATCTAACTATGACTTTTTTGATGCACACGTCAGACACTATGTTATGTTTTTCAAAAAAAATCAGGGTCAGTTTTTCGTGCGCAAAGGATTTGATCCCCTTAGTATTATCCAATTTTGAAAAAGTTTAGTAGTTTGGAAACTAGATTCAGAGTAATACAATATTTGTTGTTTGATTATCTTCATATCTTGAGTGGATGACTTTCAAATTTTGCCTCCAAGTTCAGGTTCACCTGATTTTAGAAGAAAAAAAGTGTCTACTTATACCTCCCTTTTTGACCACCATCTTTGTGCACTTACCCTGGTGTTCAGAGTCTATGGGCCTCTTGGCCCCTGACTGTTGAGTCAATGGTAATATGGATCCCCTGACTCTTGCAAGGTATTCGACAAGTGGGAGAATGTTGAGATGCATGTGTCTCAACCTTGCAATTTCCAGCAAATAGTTCCAAAAGTAGTTGGGAGGTTTCCTATGTGTCGGTGCCTTGGAAAAAGGTAAATGAGTTGTCAAAAGATGCCTTATCCATAGTATAATATAGGAGGGCCATTTTTAGAGATTATATGACACATTTCATGTTACTTATGAGGGTCAAAAATAGGGGATAAGAGTTTGGACGTGATTGACTATTTTTAACTTGGTTTTCTTATCTTGGAAAAACAAATGTCAAGGGTGGGCAACATGTGTCATGGAGGTTTTGTCCATGGTATTGTAAAACCACAAATGGTTTCCAGGTTGTAAAATTCCTATATAATGAGGGCTTGGGGAGGAGTTTGTATGATGGAGTTTTTGTTTGCAAGACTAGGTGCTAGAAGGATGCTAGTGAAGTCTGTCCGAGCTTGAGTTGAGGTGATGCTCTTGTAAGAACTTGCATTGAAAGTGTATTGTAATCTCTTGTTGATTTGTTAATATATTATGCAGGTTTTAGAGTGTGGGGTTTTTTACCCATATGGGTTTTCCCCGTGATAATCATTGTGTTATGTGTTTATTGTTTTATTTCTTCTCTGTGTGCTTCTTGTGATCTCTGTAATAGTTAAGTTGAAATTTGCATAATCGTCCTCTCAAGATTAGCATAGGAAGTGTTTCCGCACACCTTTGCTTCTTTATAGATCCAAGGTCTCTATTAAACAAGCTGGTAATTTAGCCTCTAATAAATCTAAATTTTTTATGAAACAATCCTTCACATCAAGTATCTTGGGCACTGCATGTGTCTCATAGAGATAATATACCACTGCTGAGGTATTAATCTTTAATTGATTGGTATGGTCCCTTGTTGAGATAATATGCCATTGCTGTTGTAATCTTCTATTGGTTGATAGAGTTTAAGCACACCAATATAAAAAGAAGCAGCATTGCTCAATTCCACGATATTTTGATTTAGGTCTGTACTTCTATCTTATTAACCCATTGTTTGACTTTTTTTTTTGTTTTTAACCATCTTACTACAAGAGCTTTTCGAATTCTTGCCAACATCCAACAATTCTTCCCAACATCCAACATCTGATTATCTTTTGAGGCAAGCAAACAACAATTTATAGCTTCATCTATAAAAGGAAACCATATCTAACAAAATGGAACGTCATTTTGTTTGTATTTAGGTCAAGAACTAATTAACCTGAACTTTTCATCTCTAAACCTCATTTTTACAATTATATAAAGATGCTACGGTCCAAATTATTGCAACTTCATGAACAAATCAGAAAATATCAATTGTAAATCACATAATTTGCAGCAATCAAATGTTATGGAATCACATTTACAATACTGATTAAGTCATGTAAATTGAGACCATTCAAAAGGCCTCGCGTGTAATCATTTTAGTAGTCAGGATCATCACAAACAGAAAATGCATATACCTTTTACATCAACATCTTTTAGGGTGGCCTAAATAATTAAGGTTCATCAAGACATGGAAAAAATATACAAATTCCAAGAGAAGAGGTTTTACTTTAGCCTTCAAGCTACTTAAATGTGATCCAAGTGAGAAGCCTGCTGTAGTTCCTCCAATGAAAATATCACATTGGAGAAACTAATTAGATTTATAATCAAGATATCAACAAGGATAAGATACTAAATAGTGAGCTGAACACACGCATCCCAGGTTTAAAATAGCAGTATGTGATTTTATAGTCAAACTCAAAATCAAACTGAGACAGGCAACTAAAATGATTGTATGTTACGAAGTGTAACATAAGGAACTAAATCGGCCTTTGTCACCCATAGTTTATATTGTATGTGTCATAGTTTTGATTGAAATGAAGATACTAATGGATGTACCATACACTCTACCTGACATTCCAAATGTCACTGTTAGAAAATACAAATGTTATCATAAACATAAATAAATTATTTATTTAATCATCCATCAAATTATATAGAGAAATAAATAAATGGAACATGCCACAGAAAACATCAACTGCTACAGATTTATAGGTGTAAAACTCTCATGGGTATAAAATCTCACTTCTGAAAAGATAGCTCACTTCATAACAATGATCGGAAGCCCCACTGCCTCAAGAATGCCTCTTCAATGGCTCTTCACAGCTCTTGTGCCCTCAAAATAGCTTGATAGACTAGCACAAATTGTTTCATGAAAGCTTTGTCCCTGCAATGGCTTGATCAACCTTTTGCATTACAGCTTATAACTTTCTAACCCAAACCTTTTACTACGGGACTTAGATTCTAGACCCTTACACCCAAATTTCACTTTTGCACTTCCAACTTGTGGCTAGGAATTAGTCATATCCCAATAAGCATTATTTTCCCACAATCTTCACAATCATAGTTGATAAAACTGTCTAAAGAAGTGAGGTAGGTATGCCATTCTTTGTCCTCTGCTATGCTTTACATGTCACAAGAATGTAGAAATCTCTGTGAAGACATGTTTTGCTATGAAACTATTCTATCTATATGGTTCTTTCAGGTGAGAGATACTTTACTATATGCAACCAAATGCATCAAGATATAAGAAGAGTCCAAGAGAAAAATAAAGCATCTCACCTTAGGAAATCAAGAAGTCCTCTCTTATGCATGGATGAGGACAAACAGGAATGGTGGACATGGACAATTCAGTTAAACCCAAAATCAGGCCAGAATTTTATTTTTCCATTTTTGGGCCTTTTGGACTGAGTTTGGGAATTCTAAATTTGCCCCAACAGAGCAAGCATCATTTCCTTCTGATGTACATGTTGTCATATTCATAATGTTTTTCCGATAGGTCCGTCTCGAGCCACATCTGCATCACCCATAAAGTTAACCTAATTTTTCAATACTCTGTCACAGGATTGCCCTGAACTGCCACCTGGATCACATTTGCTCCGCTTGTTCATTTTTTCGATTTTCTTACATGTGTGTTGGATGAATAATCTGATCAAACCCTATTTTAACATATCTCGTGCATGTTAAAATGTTGTAATCTTATCACATGAATTCTTGTTAAATTTTCTTGCATGAATGTTGGATGAAATATGATTTATCTAACTCCAATTTACCTTATCGAACCGTAATTTACCATATCTCATGCCTGTTAAAAAAGTTGTAACTTCATCACACTGATTTTTTTTCTTGGCAGCTTAAATGGACAGAATTGGGCTTAAAAAAAAAAGATAACAATACACCCAAGCTACCATAGAATAACAGAATCAAACACATTTGTAAATGGATGAATAATATATGCAGCCGTCTTTCACTTATCATTGAATCTCAAAACCTTCGGAAATTATACACTCACAAAACATCCAAGTTCATATTAGGATAAGAACTTACAACACTTCCAATTCGTTCATGCTTCTCCTTGGCAATAAGTTCTATGTTTGCACCAATTATTCGCTCAACAAGAAGATTTCCAATCAAGCCAGGATTTGCATCCACTTCAGCCTGAAATTACTTAAGACAAAACCAGACAATATGTTTCTATTTTTTATGCATGACAATTGGCATGCATTAAGAAATGAAATTTTAGGGACGACAGATTGATTTCAGTGATGCCAGAAAAGTAAACAATAATGAATGCAACTATGATGGGATGAAAATTTAAAGAAATCAATGACTACAAAAGAACAGCTAGTATAAAAACCCTGGTTGTTCGCAATATAAGATAGCAGTCAAGATTCAAACATTGAGCTGCCACTGCAGTTGCTCGGCAGTGTTTACTCTAAGCGCCTCCTATTGTAAGAATGCAATCTGCACCTTTTGTCTTCGCATCTGCCATAAAAAATTCAAGCTTCCGCACGTTGTTCCCACTAAGTTGCATGCCTGACAAGTCTTCCCACTACAGGACTGTTCTTTTTCAGATCAACCTTAAATATTGCAAAAATCCTTATGAATAAAAACCCAAGAAAATATACAAACGTGGAAAATAATTAGGCAACAATACATACGAAACAAAAAGAATAATAAAATTTCTACTTCAAGGCTTAGAAAAGCTCTTATGTTAATAAAGGAAGGCTTTTCTTTATTTGCTACTGCAGATATTGAATATTGTTCCTCGGGCAGTGGCACCGTGTATACAGTTTTTGGCACTAAAAGAATGAGAAAATTTCTATTCCAAGACTTAGAAAAGCTCTTATGTTAATAAAGGAAGGTATTTGCCAGTGCAGATATTGCATATTGTTCCTAGGGCAGTGGCACCGTGTATACAGTTTTTGGCACTATTTCAGTTCTTAGCCTGGTTGGGGGATGCATTTTTTGTGGTGTTAGATATTTTCTGGGTACACTACTTTGTCTTTTTTTATTTTCTATGAAAGAAATAGACATCCAATGCTATAAAATTTTGAGATTTAGTCTTTTGAAGTGCAAGATTTAATACAAGGCATACTAAGCTTTGACTCGCATGACGAAGATATAATTGCGAGAGCAATATTTACATCAAATCCATCAATTATAAGAAAGTAAGCTCAATTAATTTTCACTCTTTCTTCCCTTTGGGGTGTCTTTGTGGCTGATTATTTTGAAATTGAGTATAGTGGGAATCTTAAGGTGGCAAAATGGAAATCAATTGAGTTTTTAGATATTGATCAAAATGTGAAATTGGAATATGAAAAGATGTTGGGGGAGAGAGTAATAATTCTTTATGATACCGATGATGAGCTTATCTGGACAAGGAATATATCTGGTAAGTACACAGTTAAGGATGGCTATAATTCTCTCTTGGTTGCTAAAGATTTATCTACTTGGCCATACAAGCTGTTTTGGTATATGGCTTGCCTCCCAAAGGCTGGTGCTTTTGCTTGGTTAGCAGTGTAGGACGGGGTCCTTACAGGAATGACGTTGGACATGTTGGGTATTACGACAATATTTTCTTGTGTCTTTTGTAATAAAAATTTAGAATCCTCTGCACACTTGTTTCTTCACTGTGATTTTGCCTATGCTTGCTGGCAGTGGTTGTTTGAAAAGCTTAATCTATCCTTTGTTATTGGTAAGGATCTCCTTTCCCACTTTAGAGCCCGACCTCTCCTCTTTGCCTCATCTTTCTATGCATGTCTTTGGATTATTTCTCCATCTATTGTAATTTGGAATATTTGGTTAGAGCGTAATAATAGGATTTTTAAACAAACAAGTTCTTCCTTGGCTGAGGTTTTATTGAGGATTGAATCTTCCATCTTTGAAGTTGCTTTGTCTTTTATCTATAAGAATTTGGAAACTCTTACTTCTTTTTCTCATTGGGATGGTAGGGTAACTCGAGTTTGGAGAATGTTATCAGTCTTACCTTCTCATGGATCTATTTTAAATAAGACTAATGCTATAAGTAAGAGAAAATTTGCTTGCTGGAAACCTCCTCCGCAAGGGCACTTTAAATTGAATTTTGATGGTGCTTCTTGTGGGAACCCTGGCCTGGCAGGGGCAGGTATGGTAATTTATGACCATAAGGTAAGATTTGTTTAGGCTCATTGTCATGCGATTGGTTTCAAGTCTAACAATTGTGCAGAATTCTTTGCTTTGTCCTTTGGTTTGGATGTGGCTATATCTTTGGGAATTAAGGACTTGATAATTGAGGGTGATTCTATGGTTATTATTCAAAGTGTCATGAAAAAGAAGTTGAATTGTTGGCAATTACAATATATACTTGATCATATTTTGCAAAAATTAGATTTTTTTGATTCCTTTTTGATTTCCCATTGTTATAGGGAAGTGAATAAGATTGCATATTTCTTGGCTAACTTAGCCATTAACAATGAAGCTAATATGCGGGAGGTAAGTGTGGATGAGATCCCTTCCTCGGTTTTGGAATATTTGAAGTAAAGAAGGGTATAGTTGTAGTCTTCATCAACCTCCTTATTTGGTGTGACTTTTCTTTGGTGTGGGTTCTGCTATGCTTGATCACAATGTTTATTTTGACAGGGTCTTTGATTATGGTTTCATTTCTGCTATGTGGTATCATTCTAACCAGTGGTTTGGAGAATTGTGTTTCATAGACAAGGGTGGTTTAGACTGATTTTTTTTGGTAGCAATGGATATGCATCCTTTGGTGATCATACTTTAATCTTCCTTCTATATGCTTCTGTTGGCGGCTTCCTTTATATCTAATGCGGCTTATGTAATTGGGATGAGTTTTTTTATGTACTATGCCAATGGGCATTTGGTATTGGGTAGAATAGGCTTGTGTTACTTAAGCAATACTGAAGGGTCTTCTTACTGGTTCTTTCCCTTTAGTGCTTTTTGAACCAGACACTGTAAAAAACTTTTAAAATTTAATATAATTCAGTGGTTCTATCCATTTTAATCAAAAAAAAAAGAAAAAAAAGTAAGCTCAATCATAACAAAACGATTCTGCTTTATGTATGATAGAGAGAATAATATAAAAAAAAATATATAACAAAAAGTACTCAGTGCTTCCTTGCCCTGCAAACTCTGCAAACTCAGATCTTTATTTATTTCTTCAAATCAGAAAAATTACAATTACCAAGACTGACTCTAAATGACCTACGTAGATTGCGAAGCAACCTCAACCAAAAATTTTACTTCCACCTACGCAGACTGCCAAGCAACCTCAATTAAAACTTATTTAACTGAAAATTATTAGATGATTTCCCTCTTATATGGACTCAATACAAACAACAGATAGACTTAAATCAGATCTGATTTAACTCCTAAGAAATTGACTCCTAAGAATACTACTAAGCAACAGTAGTTAAACACTGAAAATAGTTCCTAATTTACTTCCAACGTATAAGCAAAGAGTTATACGCTAAGACCAACAAATAGTCAGCCCGTGTATGTTTCTGAATCATTGTGTGGAAGTTTTTTAATAACATTTCCAAAATACAGCAATGGGCCTACGAACAATGTGCGCTCCACCTCTAATCTCTCCAAAAATTACGTCTCCTTCATCTTGGATATCCCCGCTTTCTCCAAAAATTAAGTCAAGCGTGCTCTGAAATCTTACAAGAAAGGTAAGCTTCTTCTTGTGTTTGAATACTAACTTCTCTGGTTCAACAGTTACTTTTATTCCAAAAGGCGGCTCCACCTGCACTTCGTAGGTAGCCCGAGCGGCACCCACATTTGTTACCTGTTCGCCTACTCACGAAAACTTCAGGTATTCTGAAACGCGGAAGTGAAGAGAAAGATGTATAATTAAGATCAGCTGCGTATTGCAAATTTTTTGGTCGAGAATTTGTGGCTTTCCGTCAGACTAACAATCTCTTCGAAGGAGCAGTTGAGAGTACAGATAAAGTGAATGTAGTTATGAGGTGCCAGGTCGTAGACGAGCCCCGGGACCACAGCACCAGCTGGATTTACGTGACATGCGCCCAACACAAATGGGTGTGCGGCTTTCCCATTGAAGGCGTCTATGATGAGCTGATTTCTATTGTCACGGTCGTAAGCAGAGGCCATGATAGCGGATTTAATGGCCGCGGGACTCCAAGAAGGATGAACGGCGCGTATGAGCGCTGCAAGGCCGCTTACATGCGGACACGCCATGGATGTCCCCGACATTGACTGGTATCCTTCCGGAACTGCTGCTAATATGTCGACGCCTGGAGCAACCACATCTGGTTTCAGTATATCTGGAATACCCAACTTGGCCCCCTCCCAGAAAAAGATGCCACAATTGGAGCCTTTCTGTCAATACTACTGGCTCCAACAGTCATAATCCACGGTGCCGTGTTTTCGATGGAAGAGCGTTCAGGTTCATCATTGCCCGCTACAGAAGAAAAAAACACGCCCTTGGCCATTGCTTTAAAGGCTCCGATAGCAAGGTAGTCATTGTAAAAATCCTCTTCCGATCCCCCAATTGACACAGAAATAATATCCACGCCGTCTGAAATGGCCTTTTCTATGGCAGCAATTAAGTCGCAGTCATCACAAATTCCTTCGGGTCAGAACCTTATACACGGCCAATCTGGCTTTAGGAGCTATCCCTGTGGCCGTGGTGTCTCTCGCCGATCTTCTCTCGCCTTCATCAAGTTGACCGCACTTTGCTATGTAGCCTCTGAAGAAATAGCGAGCTCCAATGATTTTCCTGTTGCAGTGGAATCGAAGATCTCCCCCTCTTCACATACTCCCTTCCATTTTGCGGGTGCATCTTCAAGCCTATGTCATTGAAACTCTCGCTCTCAGGCCATATTCCGCTGTAATGGGACCGAGACCACAAATTATTATGGGAACGTCCCAGACCCAAAAACTGCGGCGAACGGATCGTATTCATTTTCCTGACAAACAATGGTATCATTTTCCTGACAAACGATGGTATTACGGCCAAGCAACCCTCCATGTGCTCTAAAGCTGCAGCCTCAGCTGCAAATCCATTAAGTACCATATCATATGTATATAACAACAGGTCCAAGCTTGAGCTTGAAGTTGCCTCCATAATAAGAAATTCATACCAGTCCTCATGGAGTGAAAAACGCAGAGGGACTTCTCCATATGAATAATATAAGAATCACTCATGTCCGCATACATAGGGATATCCGGATTCATTGCAGGCTAAATGTAAATACCTTAGCAATCTGTTTGAGGAAGATAAGATTAAAAAAGCCTAAATGTAAATACCGTAGCAATCTGTCTGAGGAAGAAAAAGATAAAAAGAGTCTTAGAGTTCTTCATGAGTTTAAGATTCAAGATGTAAAAGGGAAAAGAAAAAGAGGTTTAGTTGACAATTTTTTTTTATCTTTTTTTATTTTTTATTGTTATTGCTGGTTATCTGTGGGTCTTATAAACTCTTTGGTCTCATAGATGTTATTAAAAACATACATTCATTCATTTAATAGAAGCACAATGAGGAGAGCAAGGACGATACTAGAGAGATGAATGAATGAATAAATGTTTTTAATAACGTCCACAAGGCCAAACAGCTTATGGGACCCATGGATAGCTAGCAAAGAAGGCATGCAAAGCCCAAACAAATCCAAATTGTTAAAACTCTTTCTCCTTCTCCTTCTGCATCTTGGTTCTTCTATTGTGTAACTTGATTAGGAAATCTGCAACTCTTGGTATCTTTTCTTCGTCAAATAGACGACTTAAGGTGTTCACATTTAGCTTCTCAACATACTCACTCTGGATGTCACTATAGGCTAGGCACTCCATGATGTAATGACATTCAGTCTCCACCACCCCTTGTGTGCAATATCTACACCTTCTATCTTCCCATTCCTCTTTGGGTATCAACCATCTCCTAGTTTCGCATCTAAGTTGATGTGAGTTGGTCCTTATTTTAGCAATTAGCATTTTTGCCTTCCACTTTATGTCCATTCCTATGTAGTTCTTTTTGTGTATGGTCATGTGTAGGATTGAAGTGTTTGATATAGTATTCTTTTTTCCTCCCCAACTGACCGCCCCACATGTTTTCTTTGAATTTTTCTTATATGTATTTTTTTATTTCTCTATTGTTATTCAAATAGTCTTGTAGGTTAATACTCCATTTACTCATCCATTTAATGTTTTGTTTCATCCATGTGCTCTTCCTTTTGTCTAACTTCTCCCTTGTTGCCATTTTTGGCCAGCGATGTATCTCCATTATTTCTAACCTCCTTAAGTAGCTTAGCAATCATAACATAGCTGATGCCTCAATAGGGAAAGCCCTTGCCTCTGCTAGGACAATAACTTATGCGATAGATGATTTAATCTTGAGACTAGTTGTAATTAAATGCTTTTGTAATCTCTCTATTTGCTTCTATTTCTTTGTTGAAGTGTTGCTGCCCCATACTTCACATTCGTACAATACCACCAGAACCACAAGAAGCCCAAAAAGAGTTTTCTTAGTTTTCCAATCCCATAGTTCTGCTCTTTTGCATCTATTTAGGAGAGTATAAGGCTTTCCATCCTCTTTGGATCCTTTTTGTTCTACATGTTTCCCAATAGAGTTTATTGTGGAAATCTAGGCCAAGGTACTTATATTCATTGACCACTTGTAAGGTGTTTCCCTCAAATACAAATTCTTTATTTACCTTCTTTCTTTTCAAGGTAAAGATCATGACCTTGGTTTTGCTAATGTTCACCTGCATCCCCGCCTCTTGGCAAAATTGTTCTAGAGCCTTCAAGTGTTCTTTCAAATCTTGTGCATACCTGTTTAAAGAGATATAATTAGTAATCAAATGAAATCGGCAAGTAAGAGAAATGAAATGTATTGAATCAGATTAAGGAATGGAAAAATGGAAGGCACGACAGTACTCGTCAGTATAATCAAGAAGCGCCTTGATTTCTACTTCAAAAAATCGATGAATTCCTAATCGTTGCACAACGTCAACTATGAAGAATCTCTGAAGTAGATCATAAGAGGAGGGACATATTTCTCCGTCTCCAAGCAGAGGATTGAATGCGTTTTTCTTGATCTGCTCGATCAAGCTTTCCACCCTCTCACGGTATGAAGCTTCCCCTTTCAACAATTAAACAAGCAAAGCAGGTTAAGTCAAAACAGAACAGAATCTGAATGGATTGCAGATAAATCAAATTAAAATGAATGAGCAATTAAACAATTAAACACAGACACCCACATACCCCATACGGCGATGAAAGGGATTGGAGGAAATCGTTGTGCCAAACATTGGCATGATATTTGCCCATCCTTTGATCCACCCATTTCTCATCCTCTGAAATTTGACAACTTCGATCCACCAATTTCTCATTCTCTGAAATTTGACAAGTTGCTACTGCAGCCATTCTTTGTTTGTGAATAATAGAGAGTGCAAGTGCAGAAAAGAAGGAATGTGAGTGCAGAAAAGAAGGAATGGGAAGAATGTGATTGCAGAAAAGAAGGAATGGGGAGAGTTATTCATTGTAATGTAATGTTCAACGCTCGTGGTGATGGAAATTTGAAGGAAGTTGTCAAAATTGGGCGTCTGTGAAAAATTGGGTGGAGTCAATGTTCAACGAGCGTGATTTCGCAGCCAAATTTCAATGAAGTAATTTCACTCGTGGTCATGTCATTTCGCAGCCAAATTTCAATGAAGTAACTTCACTCGTGGTCATGTGCGCAAATACGAGACAGTATTAAATTGGGATATAGTTTGGTAGAGAGTGCATGTATAATTTAGAGAGTGCATGTATAACATGTTGCTTTATTTTATTTTTTTTGCAGGCTTTGCATTTACATTTTCTCACTGATTTTTTCATGCCTGCTCTTTTCTCCAGATTTAATTTTTTTATTCGTTTTAGAAACTTTTTATGCTAATCAATCATTACATGAAAATCGGGGGAAATTTTATTCGTTTTAGAAACTTTTTATGCTATTCAATCATTATATGAAAATCGGGGGAAATTTTAGGGTATTATAATCGGTGAATTTTAATAAAGTTTTAATAAGTAAATTTTAGAAAAAAAATTCATTTGATAATTTATCAAGTTTTGTACAATGTCTTAAACTAACATTTAATAAGGGCTAGTAGAGCTCTAGTCATATTGGCAATCCACCAATTCAAGGGTGTCTTGAATAGTTATCCACTTCAAAGCATATATCTGCAAAGCAAAATCTTTTTGTATTTAGATGATAAGATTCTATATCCAAAAACGAAGCATCTATATATTGAACCCAATTCAGTTAAGCAATGTAGGATGCGTACCAACCATAATTTTGAGCATCCAAGAGTATCTTAGAGGCACTTGTGTAGTGGTTTCTTTGAATCTGAACTAAATCTTGTTCTGAGTAAGGATTCATCTACCAATTTCTCATTCTTGGAAATTTGACAAGTTGCTATTGCAGCCATTCTCTCTACGCTGCTATTTTTCAAATATCCAACGCCTCAAATAATAGACTACGATAGTGGTCATAATCATTTGAAGCTATCTTCTTTAATCTCATTCTCATCCAACTTCTCTTTCCGACCTCATAGTCATCTGAGAAAACTACCTAGTAATCCTCCATAAGATAAGGAGAGTGGCAGTTGTTGTTAATGAATTCAAAGATGGATAGCTTTTTCTATATTTAGAGGGGGGATTCCATACAAGGTTTTCAAATCAAAATTTTTAAAGCTATGTACCAATCATACTTTTGAGCATCCAGAGTATCCTAGAGGTACTTGTGTAGTGGTTTCTTTGAATCTGAACTTAATCTTGTTGCAGAGTAAGGATCCATCACCTCTCCTTCATCAATAGTTGCAACATGTGCCTTTTGAGTTTGAAATAATCGGCTATGAGGTTTTTCCCAATGGATTTTCTCCCTTTCCTATCGGTTTAAATTTGGCACATCATTATTCTTTGTTCCAAGAATCAAATCACTTTTTATCCAACTAGTTACGCTTAAGGGCAGTACTAAGTGTATAATATTCTACCTAGAATATTTCTTCTAGATAATTTTTCTTGTTGATGTTATCTACTATGGATAAACTTTCTAGGGCATACTTTCTTGCATAGAGTTGCATAACCCATATTCTGGATAGCAACTATTCTTCTTGATAGACCATCCTCTTGCTACATATTTGTCAATCATATTGTGAGTTTAGAAAAACCATTTTGACTATTGCATTGCACATTCTATATTTTAGTTAATCCCTTAACTTGCTGATATTAACAAGCTATTCTAATATCTTGGCTATTCCTACAAGAAATGGCAATAGTAAAATACCACAAAAATTTAGAGGCAAGCAAGCTTAACCCAAATAAGAATTGAAGGTAGAATGGTACCTTATTTGGATTAAAATAAAGAAACTAGAATTTGGTGATTAACTAACTACCATCTAAAAACAAATGGTGAGAATATAAAATAATGTCAATGTCTTTTGATGAAGCATGACCAATATTTAAGTAAATCAGACAAAATTGACCATAATTCATATGTTAACGTATAAAAGCATATATTTTCAAATTCTTCTCCATATGTGTGTATGTGAGATTTTAAAAAAGGGCATTTTGTCCTTGTAGGTGTGAATATATGATGATTATGTCAATTTAAGTGTTTTTAATTGGAATTCCTAGTAATAATAGTTAGCCTTCAAATTTTTAACAAATTATATTAATTGGTTTTAAATGTTATCTTAAACACCAAATAGGTTAATAGGTTAAAGGCATATTTTTGCTAATAAAAATATTAAAATTATTTGCCAATTTTATATGTTATTAGAGTGTAAGTTGTTTTTGATTCTTTAACAATTTAATCCCGTTAAATGTTTTAATTAAAAATATGTAGAAGCTTAAGGTGTATAAACTAAAAAAAATTGTATCATATTTTGGAGGAGGAGAAACATATGAAATTCAAACACCTTCACTTTCCTCCTTTAAATTCATATAAATATTCACAATTTCCATCATCACTTGCTTGGTAAAATGGTGCAAGATGACTCATTGCCACCAAGTGTTTGCTTCACCAATAGGAACAATAACTATAGTTAAAGTCTCAACCCAAAGTTTGGACATTCACTTTGTGAAGTTATTATCTCCATAACTGAAGTTCATTTGTTTGTCAACCCAGGGACGTATTACTTGAGATGGGTCTGCACTATATACGCACTAAGTTCCCGTGATAGCTATTCTACATTACTGCAACAACTCAACCTATTTGAAATAAGAAAACAAGAATTGTAAAAACTGAATGGCTACAAGAAAACTCTGCATTAACATAAAACTTAATTAAATAATTTTTAACTAAGTCTAAAGCTGACAAACAGGAATTACTATGTTTACTTTGGCTACAGAAATAGTCACAGGATGTATTTCCAGTGGTTGCAGGAACAGTCAATTGCCAGAATGCCTACTGCAACATAAAGGGAAACTAAGTTAACACATGGACAAGAATAGTCACCAAGTGGGCCCCCACATGAATAGAACTAAAACCATCACATGTTTTGTGCAACTTATGATTTGGAGATGTAGGTTGAACATCTTGCTTAGGAGAAAATATAATCATGTCAACTGTCAGAGTCTGAGGAGATTGTGTATTTTGAGGGATAGCTTCATGATCTTGAACACGACATCTTCTTCGACGTTCTCTCGCACAACGATTCCATCGATTCTTAGTGGAAGGCTGAGAAGGAGGAGGAACAATTGAAAAAGTAGGAATGTTTCTCTCCTTAATAGTGGAAGGTTTAGGTTATTATCTCCATAACTGAAGTTCATTTGTTTGTCAACCCAGGGACGTATTACTTGAGATGGGTCTGCACTATATACGCACTAAGTTCCCGCGATAGCTATTCTACATTACTGCAACAACTAAACCTATTTGAAATAAGCAAGCAAGAATTGTAAAAACTGAATGGCTATAGGAAAACTCTGCATTAACATAAAACCCAATTAAAGAATTGTTAACTAAGTCTAAAGCTGACAAACAAGAATTACTCTATTTACTTTGGCTACAGGAATAGTCAATTGCCAGAATGCCTACTACAACAGAAAGGGAAACTAAGTTAACACATGGACATGAATACTCGCCAAGTGGGCCCCCTTGGATGAGTGTATCCAGGCTTCCAAAGATAACTCTAAATACTTAGAATAGCATCATTTTATTCATTGTTCTTCAAAGGTCGATACAATACACAGAATGAAAGAAAGCTAAAAATACTCTACAACTTTATTTCTAAAAATCATGTTTCTCTCTTCTCTCTCTAACCTCTAAGAAGAGGTGTAGACTCTTATTTAAAATAAAACTACAACAACTTCCTACAATCTAGGTCACACCGATGAAATAAGGTGGAGAACATTTACGACAAAGAACAAATGGAGCTAAGCCACTAAAAACGTGGATCTCTACTAAAACGCAACCAAGAATATAGCATGGTGGTATTACAAGATTTGATGTTTACTGAAGACAGACATAAATGAGTCTTGTGCGCCCTACTATTCCTTTTCCGCTCCTTACACCCATTATTCTCTTTGTTGTTTTGAATTTTTAACCGCCCCTTGAATATCTCTAACTGCCTTCATGATGTGACACAATAACCTCCACTGCAACATCTTATTTATTCCTGCAATTTAAAAGATAGAACATACAAGCATACACATATATCTATTTTAATTAATCAAAACACTTATACATTTCACACATGATATCTCCTATGATGATACACATGGAAACAAGAGTAATTCACATGGCAACAAGAATAATTGGTCAAGATAAAATAGGATTTAATGGGTTGAGTTAACATCTGGAATGCATATAGTCAAACTCTAATACATCATTACTATCCCATTATACGACTTAAAACATGGTAAAGAATTAAGAGTTTTAAGAATAAAAGGAGCGAATATTTCAACTCATCATGCCCCCCGACTTAATGTCTTGTTGATCCTCCAACAAGAGAAAAATTTCTGACCCGGGCACTCTCGCAAGTCACCAATAGTTCCCTGTCTTGTCCCTCCTATAGCCAAATTTCAATAAAACCCCTTTATTTTTTCCAGTCTGGCCCATCTGGCTTCTTCTGTGGCCTCCTCATATGGCTTGTCTGCAACCTTGCATCCCATTAATGGCCACATAAGGATAGGTGGCTGAAATATCAAGGGTAGCCAATTATTTCTCTTCGCCCTACCCAAATGGATGTATTTAGGATCTTTTTGTATAGCTACATGAAAATTAGGAAGTGGATGAGGTTCACCCTATTTTAGGTCTTCTGGAAGGTTATTCCAATGCTGAACCAGAAATTCAATTGCAGTTGGATTTTTATTTTTAATCAAGTGTTCATATTCCTAGAATGTTTCCTCTCTTATTGGCAACACCTGGCTCCTTACATCAGGTCTTGTTAACAATTTCTGCCAATCATAATAAAGAAGTCGTGGATTCTTGGCTTTAGCTCTAAGTGGTAATGGATAATCAAATTCCAACCTTCTATATGTTTTAGCCTGAGTCCGCATACTGATTTTATTTTGCATCCATGACATTAATGTTTTTATGTGAATGTCACCAATGTATAATAAGGGATTCCACTCATTGTCAGAAGTCACAACATAGTTATGCAAATAAAATTCACATAAAAAATTCTTAACAACTGTTGGAGAGGTTTGATAAACATTATAAAATCCTTCTGGGGTATCTAAAGAAGGACTAAGATCTCTAACAATGCAGTTTATCTTGAAACTTAAATACTGCTCTTTTAGATGTAAAACATAAACCCTTGCAGGAGCCCTACATTGTATCAACTCAGGAACCATACTAGCAATTGTGTCAACTTTAGCTTTCAATACCACAATCTGATTATCCCTCTTTTCAATTTCTTTTGGTTGCTTATCAATAACTCCATGTAACCTAGCCCTTTCTATCTCCCACTGGGCCTATAAAATGTAAGTGCAATAGACAAACTAGTGAGAGATGAAGGAGGTCTATTAGTTGTTACCTGAGGGCATGAGATTTATTCAACAGGTTCTCCAAATTGTTCTGCTACATGTGCCAGATTTGAAAGTCTGTCGACTCCATGTTCTTCCTATGATTTAATCTCTGTTTGACTCTCATGCCTTTCTTCTAATGTTTCTACTGAAATGACTTCCACTACATCCCCTGCTGCTCAAGTTTTTTGCTTACTCCATCGAGTCCTTCTTGCATACATTTTCAGAGTGGCTGCAGAAGAATTTTTTTTAGCCTATGCTTTTTAGCTGCAAGAGAAACTTGCGCTGCTGGAGGTTGTACTATGGTTTGTCCCTCTGCGTCAATTGTCTCTACTTTTTTCCCTTTTCTTTTAAAAGATGCCACTCCACTTTGAAAATGAGTCGAGGGTTGCTCAATACTTATTTCAATCACCATTTCTTCTACAACAGTGAGAGCTTCATTGGCAACAGGAGGTTCAATCCCTGTAGAAACCCTAGGAGATGAGGGCTCTCTAATATCCTCCTCTTGGGCTGCTAATTCTTCTGTAGCTAGAGAATTTCCCCCCCTAAATTGTAGTATATCTTCGAATACCCCCCATGCCATTTGAGAAACATATCTGAGAGAATGTTCTACTAACAGTTTTATCAAGCCATGATGACTGACATAACGATTTCCACCCTTTTGTGTTTCTTTTGCACTTATGGAAGTAAGGTGATATAAAAAATTGGAAACATTTGTTTAGTCCTAAATGTATAGTTGGTGAATAATCAGATAACACAGTACTTACTGCACGTACCAAGTATTCATGGAATAGAACAATTGTACATCATAACATAAATGACAAATGATAATAATTAGACCAAAAAGTTATATCTTTATTCCAATGTCCAGAATTGTCCATCCCTCCTCCCCCTGCCGAGGTTCTAACCAAACAATATATAGACTTGACTGTTGGCCAAGTTGCCAACCGTCACCAACTCCTAACTACCCGATGGGAACCTCTCGACAACAACAAAACATAAACACACATAACACACTTATAATTATTATTCGTACTAACATATGTTTTTACCCCTAACATTAGCCCCCCCCCCAAAACGTAGTCATCTTCCAGACGACTTAGACAAGAGAAACTGAAATGAAAAACATAGCTAAGACTGAGAAGAGGGAGGAGGCATCCCTGTAGTGATCACGGTAGGAGGCTGTTGTCCGACCTAGAGTTTCAAGTTCTTTTCTGCCATTAATTGTCGTTCCCGAGCTTTCTTTACCATGTGAGCAACTTCCAGTAGC
This sequence comes from Cryptomeria japonica, assembly GCF_030272615.1. Lineage (NCBI taxonomy): Eukaryota > Viridiplantae > Streptophyta > Pinopsida > Cupressales > Cupressaceae > Cryptomeria > Cryptomeria japonica. The sequence continues at coordinate 24,082,094 of NC_081412.1, forward strand.
TTTTTATCTTTTTGTTCCAGCTGTGAAGTGAGCATCGCCACTTAGGTTGCTAATGCCTCCAAGTCACCCATACTAGTTTTTGCTAGTACCGTACCAGTTTATGCTGGTACCGTACCAGTTCCAACTAGCACCGTACCGGTTCTTGTTGGCACGATACCAATTCCATCAGTACCCGTACATGTTGGCACCATACCAGATCTTGTTGGCACCGTACCAGTTTATGTTGTACCAATACTTGTTGGCACCGTACTAGTTCTTGTTAGCATCATACCAGTTTCTGTCATACCAGTACATGTTGGCACCATACGAGTTCTTGTTAGCACCGTACCAGTTTCTGTCGTACCGATACATGTTGGCACCATACCAGTTTCTGCAGACACCGTACCAATTTCTGTCGACACCGTACAAGTTTTTGCTACCGATGTACCAGTTTGTGTTGCCATCGTACCAGTTTCTACTGCCCTCGTACCAATTTCAATTTCTACCGACACCGTACCAGTTTCTACCGGCATCGTACTAGTTTTTGTTGCCACCGTACCAGTTTTAGTTTATGCCGACACCGTACCAGTTTTTGCCGACATCGTACCAGTTTCTACTACCTCCGTACCAGTTTCAGTTTCTATCGACACCATACCAGATCTGCCAGCATCTTACTAGTTTCTGTTCCCACCATACCAGTTTCTATTGCCACCTTACCAGTTTCTGTTGCCGTCGTACCAGTTTCTACTACCGTCGTACCAGTTTCTGCCGACACAGTACCAGTTTCTATCGGAACCGTACCAATACCTACTGGTACTATAATAGTGCTTATCGTACCAGTACCTGAACATGTAGTACTAGTACCAATTACTTGTACGATGACCTCATTTTTCCCTAGTGCGGCCTCCTTTGCCATTGTCTGGTTTGCCATACTGGTATGGACCATTGGACCGACTGCTACCTCTACACCGTATGGATTAACTCGTGCACTTCCGCTCCCTGGTCATACAACCTCTTCAACCTATGCCAACTCTTCACTCACCTTCACATGGATGGCACAAATATCTACATAGATACCCTCAAACTTTTCATACCACCCCTCCCTGCATGTACAAACACCGTGAAGGAGGGGATTGTACGGATCTTGCATGTACGATTTGTCTATTTTCTAATCGTATGGTCTTTCTCCTTTATCTGTTGCTAGTCATACAAGATCGTATGACTTAGTTTCCTGTGGGTGCAATGTTCCGCTGTACAATATTCCTCCTCTTGTAGGTTGTACATGGTACGGTCTATGCCAGTCTCCCTTCTTTGTCAATTGTACGTCATACAAATAACTCAAACACTCCCTCAATTGGCGTACATTGTACAAGTGATCTAGTACGGGGTTCCAGTCATCCCCTACGAGTATCACCCGCAAGTCCTCATCCTTGCCTAGATTGATTTTTTTCACATCCCTTTCCTTGTACTTGATGGGTCCATCCGTGCCATTCCCTCTTTGTATATACCGCACTCCGGGGAAAAAGATTGTTCTTCCATCCCGCTGCTTGATTCTCCTATCTCACATATTTGAAGCATGTGACACTCTGGGTGGAAGACCTCATAGTCCTCCATTTGCCAATGAAAAAGTCTCGCCAGTGAACTAGTTCCATCCTCAGAACATTCGTCCAGTTCCAACACTCCTTCCTCGTCGGGTTCTTTCCCTCCTCTGTCTCCTACAGAACCCCACTCCCATCTATTTGAATCTTCTGAGTCGGAGTCCGACGACGCGAGATCTTCGCTAATGGACCGGTTCCTTAGATCAATTATATACTTATGACCGTCACTCTCGATTGAAAGCGTATTCCTTTTCCAGTTGTGGTTAGCTTTGGCCATGATCAGCCACCCTCTTCCTAGAAGAGTGTCGTACGCTTTCCTTTCCAGAGGGATGACTACAAAATCCAGAAGGAAGTGTTGCATCCTAATTACCACCTTTTGTGCCATGAGGGTGCCAAGGGGTTTGATGTCGTGCTAATCCGCACTGACCAGGTGGGAGGTTGGTGGCCATAGAGTCGGTTTGCCAAGGTTTCGCCAAGTTTCCTCCGATAGTACATTGACTCCGGACCCACCATCAACAATGGTGTTTGTCAGCTTTTGTGCCAATATATCTATCTCTACCACTACGGGTTTCCGTCCGACGCCCACCGCTAGTAGCATAGGGTTCATGGCATCTATACTGGATCCCTTCATTGGGTTCATACCATACTTTGTCATCGTTTGGTGTTCCTGACTGATGATAGTGTCCCCGGTTACATTTGTCAGAGCCATCCTTAACTATGGCATGGCCTGTAGAAGGTCCGACACTCGTATGGGTATTGTGGTTTATAACATCTGCTTGATGATATTCTTCTCTGGTTCTGACTGGACCGGTGTATCGACAGCCAGGTGCGAGGCCCTCCACTCTCCAGCCATCGCCCGCTCGATATCCGCACTTGCCTCCTGGAGTCTTTCTTTTTCTATGCGAGGGTCCAGGTACATGGCTTTCTTGTTTTCTTGTTTTGCAACCTTGTGATTGCCAGTACGTCTTCTCTTGATCCCTCCACATCGAGCATGTTCACCCCCTTTTGTTTTAGACAATCTATGTCATGATTTCCTGGACCGCACCATCTGCACAACAAACTTCCTACATCACCTCCGTTTTGGCATTCTCGGGCAAAGTGACCCCATTCGTTGCACTTCCTGCACTAAATCATGGGTCGAACCTTCCCGTCATATTGAATTCTGCTCCTCGGTGTGTTATTATTGGATCTATTGTTACCTCGATTATTTTTGTACCCTCTAGGTGAGGTGTCAGAGTTTGTTGTTTGCTTCGGTGGTATCGCCGACAGTGTGGCTTGGTCGGGTTGGGCCTACAGAACTTGTGTTCTCCGTGCTTTCAAGTTGTATGGGCATTCCTTAGTGGAATGTCCCATTACTTGGTAGATGTCATAGAAAACTTTACGAGGATAACTTCCTTTAGTGTGTCCTTCAGTCTTGCAGTCAGTACACCATAGTTCTTTTCCTTCCCTACCACTTTCTTTGTCACCTTTTAACTCCTTCATCATCCTCATCATATCCTTCCAGAGTGCTTGCATGGTTTTGGATCCCCCATCACTATCTTCGTCTGTGTTGTCACCATCATTGGTCCGTCGCTTCCCTTGGGATGTCTTGTTTTTACTTTTAACATCCATGGTGCGGTTGTATGCTTCATTGTACGATGGTGGAGGGACTACTTTCATCATCCTTCTCAGGTATGGTACCAATCCTTCCACAAACCACCGCTTCTTGAGGCCATCTACCAGTTGGTTCTCCATTTTGTTAAGCAATTCCCTCAGCCTTATGTTATATGCATGCACACTTTCATTTTTTCCTTGTTTGGTGTTGTAAATTTCCGCCACAATCTCATTGTCATCCCATAGGAGTTTGAATTCTTCTTCGAAGGCCTTCTTCAGATTGCTCCAGGATGTTTTATGCTGAGCATCAAGGTTTGTGTACCAGTCAATAGCTATTCCTAGTAGAGTGGCCGGAAATGCCTTCACCCAGTAGTCCTGGTCGTCCTGGCCATTTGCTTCCCAGATGGTGACACATGTCTTACAATGCCATACGGGGTCCTCTGACTCGTCGCCCATGAATTCTAGGAGTTTTTGTTTCTTTGGGGTGTGTGCCATCATTCTTTTATGTGCGATTTTATGTAGTGCCTGGAAATGGCTATATGTCGGGAAGGTACTATGTGTCCGGAGGGTACCATACGCTCTTGTTCTGGTTGGGCCCCTACCAACTAGGCTTTGGTCACCTTCACTTCTATAGTCCCTCCTTCTCGGGGTTTTCGGATCCGATCTTCCTATTTTGATGCCCTCCGACAAGGACAAGTTTTTAATGCCGGACAACATTGCTTTGAAAATAGTATCGATTTCCTCATGCAGGTCTCGTACCACCTCCTCTCCTTGTTCAGAAAATTCTGATTGGGTTCTTTGTGATTTGGTTCTAGAGTCTTCTTCACTTGACGTCGAGTGTGGGGCCTGGTCGGTGAGATCTTCCTCTGGAATGTCTGGAAGTGGTAGGTTCCTGGCGACCTCGGCCAACTCCTTCCACGTACATAGTTTTTTCCTCTCCCGACTATGACTCTGACTCACACTCTGACTTTTTTTATGTTTCTCCGGACTCCTCGAGTCGTTAACCTCTCTTAGTTGTTGTCTCTTGTCGGCCTATTCTTTTATGCGGAGAGATCACCGTACAGTCCCCTTGTTTATTCCTGCGGTAGCAATGGTACGTTTGTCTTTGTTCGGTCGTAGGGGCATCAAGTGCCAGAGGAATGGCACTGACTGGCCTCCCTCTCCTCTTCCTCCCTATGACTTCGTTCCTCATACTGTCGGAGAACTTGTTGCCGCCGAAGTTCCGTTGTTGTTTCCTCCCTTTGGTCTTGGAGTGCAATCAAATTCCTGGCGAGTAACCTTGGAATTCTTCTGAGTAGGTGAAAGATGGGGGTGCTGACGATGAGTTCACCAGGTACCGTACCTTCCGAGATGACTCTCTCCTGAGCCTCTCGCCGTACGTACTACGTGACCGGCACGTCCCACAACTCCACCAAGTTTGCCATCAACTGATCCTCTCATTCCTCTTCCACAGTACTCTCTTCGTGCATGTCACTGTCCACGACAATTAATTGCTGGTTAAATGGTCGGCCCATTAATTGCTTCTGCCTGCCACCATGGTTATCTCCAGGTTTGTTCAGGCAATGACACCAAAATGTATAGTTGGTGAATAATCAGATAACACATTACTTCCTGCACATACCAAGTATTCATGGAGTAGAACAATTGTACATCATAACATAAATGACAAATGATAATAATTAGACTAGAAAGTTATATCTTTATTCCAATGTCCAGAATTGTCCATCCCTCCTCCCCCTGCCAAGGTTCCAACCAAACAATATATAGACTCGACGGTTGGCCAAGTTGCCAACCGTCACCAACTCCCAACTACTCGACGGGAACCTCTCGGCAACAACAAAACATAAACACACATAACACACTTATAATTATTATTCGTACTAACATACGTTTTTACCCCTAACAACATTTACCCTTCGGCCATGCCATAAATGACTAAGCAGTTTAAAATGGATTGAATGCAAATTTGAGTACCTTCCATTGCAGGTAATGTATTTCATCACATACAATGCCACCTACGACCATTCTGCTAGAAGAGATATCCATCTGGTTCCCTGTTTGTCCACCCTTAGGGGTCCATCTGCTGGGTGTGTAGCGCTTCTCGCATCCTTAGATTCAAGAAACAGTTTTCCTTTCTGCAGCAACCCAATAACTTCGACTATTCGTTACTCTGTGGTAATGATTCTCAATCCTTTGACAGAGGCCTCTCCTTCATTGAATGTACGCATGAATTTAGAGGCAATTTCTTCATTGAAATCTATTATTTTCATAAAATAATCAATCCACCCATGCATACGGAAGTAATGCTCACACTGGACATCATGCAACAACATGTCATGAACTACAGGTTCATGGTGGATAGCATCTCCACCCATGACTATTTTGACTCTCAAAATAATTTCCACAATAGAGAATGAGGGACTGAAATAACCCGCAGTATTGAAAATACTTGTTCAAAAATACCTTACTTACTTTCAGTTCCTTTCAATGATTTCAGCAACAGGATGAACTTCTCACTCATGCCAAAGAATGTCTTATTCAAAAATGATGTTAGGCAATTCAAAGTAAATTACTAACAAGGACAAATAGATACTCGACTTGGAAATTGGACCATAAAACATGCTTCGCAACTTATGATGACACGTGTCCACACATGCGGAAAGGATAGAGGGAAGGGTACACGGATTTAAATAGGCAATAATCATAGCAAAATTATAAATGCATAATTAATAAAAAATAAACAATGTACATACCTGCAGTCGTACAAATAAATGCTGCATGAAACGATTAGCTAATAAAAAGGGTGAAATGAGATGATGTGACATGAATGAAGTGATAGACAGAGAGATGGAATGGGATGACGTGGATGAAAAAAATATTATCAGAGAATAATATTTTCATAAGACATGGAAATATTTTTATGAAAGCATGCTTGAAGAATTTATTGAGTGCTAAGAACGCTCCCTGCAGAAGCTGCAGGAACCATGCCCTTAATGTCTTCTTCAGTTTCTGAAGGAACTTCTTCAGTTGCTGAAGGAACTTCTTCAGTTGCTATAGGAACTGATGTTTTATATTGGCTAGTGAATTACTACATGAACTCTTCTTTGGTTGTTGGCTTATGATACAGGCCTAGTCGATGACCATTGACTAGAAGCTTGAATCTGACTGAATCTATAATGGTCAAGCAAATTGCTCCATTTGTAAAAACTTCATCTATTTCATATGGGCCTAACCATCTTGTCTGAAACTTTCCCATAGTATATGTATATATAGAATCATATAGTAGTACCCAATCATTTGATTTAAATTTTCTCTCCTTTATGTACTTATCATGCCATTTAGCTCTTTCATTTTGAATAAGTTTTGTATGTTGGATGACCATCTTCCTCAGCTCATCCAAAGCATTTAATTGCAGAATGCGGTCTCTTTGTGCTTTAGAGAGAGTCATAATCAATTGAAGAGTTGTTCTAAGAGTTTTATGCTCAAACTAAATGGGCATCATTGTTGTTTTTCCATACAACATTTCAAAAGGTGTAAAACCAAGTGGTGTCTTCCATGTTGTTCTGTATGCCCAAATGGCTTTAGGAAGTCTATGTGACCAATCTTTCTTATGAAGAGCTACTGTATTGGTAAGAATGGCTTCTAAATCTCTATTTGTGACTTCTACTTGACCATTTGCTTGTTGGTAATATGGGGCAGACTTCTTGTGTTTGATATTATATTCATTAACCAATGTTGCAATCAATGTGGAAGTAAACCGTGGTCCTTGGTTTGAAATAATTTCTTTTGGAACTCCATACCTGGTAAATATTTCTTCATAGATAAATTCAACTACTTTATTATCTCTTGCATGTTTCATATCTCGTGCTTCCACCCATTTGGTGACATAATCAGTGCATGCTAGAACATAAGATTTCCCATTTGAAGGAGGATCAATCGGCCCTTGACAAAATCTAAACCCCATTTATCAAATGGTGCAACTATTATTTAGGGATATAATGGCATTTCATCAGATCTGGTAGGCCTACTCATGCGCTGGCATCTATCACATTTTCTAGTATGTTGTGTTGCATCCTTATATAATGTTGGCCAATAATATCCTGTGCCAAGTATTTTAAGTGTTGTTCTTTTAGTAACAAAATGTCCTCCACATGGCTCATCATGACACGCATGAAGTATATCATATGTTTCATCCTCTCTTACACATCTTCTCATGACTTGGTCAAGTCCAGTGTAAAATAAACAATCAACAATCCATGAGAAATTAAAGCTTTTCTCAACTAACAGTCTTCTTTCTTTAGGAGAAAAATGAATTGGCATCTTATTAGCAGCTAAATAATTTGCCATATCAGCATACCAAGGAGTGTGCGATTTTATAAGGAACAAATGTTCATCTGGAAAAGCATCATCTATGGCTGCAAGATCATCCTGCAATTGAAGCCTAGAAAGATAATCTGCAACTACATTGGATTTACCTGGTTTATCAACAACTATAATGTCAAATTCATGCATCAATAGTAACCAGTGAGCCAAACTTCCTGTAATTGAAGGTTTGTTCATGAGATATATGATTGTTGTATGATCAGTGTGCACAAATATCGGATATCCTATTATATAATGCCTGAATTTGGTGAGTGCATATATAACTGCTAACATCTCCTTTTCAGTGACAATGTAATTAAGCTCAGGCCCTTGCATGTCCTTGCTGATGAAATAAATTGCATTCTCCAAATTGTTAATCTCCTATCCCAAAATTGCTTCTATGGCATAATCTGATGCATTTGTATGAATATGAAAAGGTAAGGACCAGTTCAGACCCTTGAGCACTGGTGCTTGAGTCAATGCATGTTTGAGCTTCAAGAAAGCTTCATTACATGAGGAAGTCTAATTAAATTCTATATCCTTGGTCAAAAGAGAATATAAAGGGCTTGCAATTTTGCTGAAATCCTTGATAAACCTCCTGTAATATCCAGCATGACCAAGGAAACTTCTGACATCCTTTTGCTTTACAGGTGCACAGAGGTGTTGAATGACTTCTATTTTTGTTGGGTCTACTTGTATTTCATTTATAGAGATATGATGACCAAGAACTATACCTTCTTGCATCATCATGAAGCAATTTTCATAGTTCAATGATAAATTGTAGTATTCACAATGCTACAAAATTTTCTTTAGATTCTTCAATGCCTCTTAAAATTCTAAACTATAGGTGGTAAAATCATCTATATAGATCTCCATGTTGTCCTAGGAAATATCTGAAAATATGCTTATCACTGCTCTTTTAAAAGTAGCTGGAGCATTACATAATCCAAAAGGAAGAACAAAATATGCATATGTTCCCTAAGGACAAGTAAATGTAGTCTTTTCCTGGTCCTCAGGAGCAATCTAAATCTCGTTGTAGCCACTAAATCCATCCAAGAATGAGAAGTACCGCTTCCTTGTCAAAGAGTCTAATACTTGATCCACAAATGGTAATGGAAAATGATCATTTATGGTTGCTAAATTCAAAGCCCTGTAATCCACACATACCCACCATTTACCTCCTTTCTTTGGAACTATCACTAGAAGTGACACCCATTGACTATCCGATATAGGATAGATAAATCCAAGATTTAATAATTTATGCAATTCCTCTTTAACTATTTCTCTTAAAATGAAGGATTAATTCTTCTCTGTGGCTATCTAAGTGGTCTACAGTCCTCTTTTATGTAGATACAGTGGGTACAAACTGTAGGATCAATTCCATGCATGTCTTTGTAATCCCATGCAAAAACATATTGATGACATTTAAGCAAGTCAACCAGTGTTATTCTTTGAGTCCCTGTGAGTTGATTGTTGATATTCAAACATTTGTTTAAATCAACTTCCACTTTGATCATAAGATCAACTTGAGATGCTTCAGAAAGATGAGAAGTGCAGACTTCCTGCGGCAACAGGGTATACAGAATATTAGTGGCTGTAGGAAAGTCTGATGCTGGAATATTTGATACTAACTCCCGTGAGTGCTGCTCTTGTCTTAACTGATTTGTTAGAATTTTATAGAGAATTGAATCATCATCATGAAGTTGTATGAATGGTTCTCTATAATCATCATAATATGATTCAAAGAGTCGACTCCTTCCTCAAATTCTTCTCCCATGTTAGGCCAAACAACTTGTTGTTGATCAAGTTGGGGCTGATTAGGAGAATAAAGAGCCAAAGTTTTGGTTGTATTTCCATTTGAAATAGTCATATCTCCTGAACGACATCCAATATATGCATCAACTGTAGCAAGCCAAGGTCTTCCCAAGATAACTAGATATCCTCCCAATGTAGCTTCAGGAGACAGTATCATAAAATCTACAGGATATTCCCAAGAATCCAAAGTAACAACCATATCTTCAATCATACCATCAGGCTGAACTGTGGAACTGTCAACAAGCTGTAGGACTGTAGGTGTAGGTTTGAGACTGGTTATGTTAAGTTTCTGCATAACATCTCTTGTCATTACATTGATGGCTACTCCCAAATCTATTAAAGCATTCTTTATCTGAGTGCCATTGATGACTATTTTCACAACAGGGCTACCAGGATCAGTATATTTAGGAATTGAAACCTTTCCTAACATAATATCAACCAATTGATCCATTACATGCACTATTTGTGGATCCTATTTCTTTCTACCAGGTTTCTTTAAACATGCCTCCTTAAGTGCCTTACCATAAATAGGGACATCATTAATAGCTTTTAACAATGGAATTTTAACACATATGTGTTTCAGTTGATCTATGATATCAAAACTTAGTTCCTCTTCCTGTAGAATCTCTTTAGCTTGCAAACTTTGAGGAAATGGGGTTATTTGCTGATTTTGAGGTATTTGGGTTTCTGGACTAGAGATTTCTTGTTCCTTTTGTATCTCAATTATAACTAGTGGAGATGGGTTGGGTAAAGTTGTCCCGAGTCTGGTGAATATCACTTACAGAAAGAGAATAAGTTGGGTATTGATTAGGATCAGCTGAATAAATTTGTTGTTGTTGTTGTTGAGGCTTGTTATTAGGATTTGGCATTGGTTGAGTGGGCAACTGTGTAGATTTAGGTGGAACAGTATTGGCTGCAGGAGGAGGCATTATTGTAGGTTGTTGTGGCTGCTGAATAGGTTGCTAATAACCAGATGACTGATTTGTCCATGGCTGACCTCCTCTCCATTGAGGAGCGGATTGCCAATTCCATTGGAATTGTTGCCATGGTCCTTGAGGTTGAGACCATTTTCCTTGTGGCTGCCGCCATTGTGGAGTTTGATTGGCAAATTGTTGCCCTTTTCCTTTACGATTATACCAATTTTGATAATTTCCAAAATTTTGAGCATATGGAGATTGCCATTGATTTTTTTGTGCATAGGAATTTCCACTATAACTAGAAAAAGAAAGTGGATCGGGGGCCATACCTTTGTCTTGGAAAATTTGGCCTTCTTTGAGAAACATAGAAAACTTGTTCATCATCACATTGTATTGTCTTGAAATCAGGAACTTCAATATTTGCAACCATTTTACATCTACAGTCTCTTTTCCTCTGTTTACAATGTGGGCAGAATTCTGCAAGAACTGCATCAGCTTCCTCATGTTTCTTCTTAGCTGAAAGTGTGTCCAATTGAGTAGCCATATTGTTTATAATATCCTCCTTAAAATCCTTCAACAAATGGCTAAGCTCCATTCAAGAAACTCCATTACTAGATGATGATGAAGAAACTCCCGGCTTGAAACGCCTACTCTTCTTAGAAGAAGATCTAGAATACTTCTGAAAAATTTATCCAATGTCATTCCATGTTGATTGTGTTATGTCACCTCCTCCCATAAGATCCAAAGCATTTGTGCATTTTTTACTGATTCCTCTTAAAAAAATTAACTTAAGAGACTCTTCATTTAGAGTACTATGCTTGGACTTCTTGACACTGAATAGAAATCTCTCCAGATAATCTTCTAGACTCTCATCTTCTTTCTGTGTCATTCTAAAAATAGCATCCCCATGGCGGTCAGTCCCTCTATAATAATTCTTGTATTTCATGAGAAACAACCATTTCATCTCATCCCATGTAGTGACTGTGCTACTCCCTAGACGCATAAACCATCTCAAAGCTGACTCTTTCAAAGTGGTAGGGAATATTTTGAGTTTATGGGCATCTGTAGTATAATCAAAACTCCTACAAAGGACATCAAACTCAAACAAGAAAGTGTCAAGGTCTTCTATTACTAATCCATAGAATTTAGGAAGGGAAGAAGTCGAAATTTTCTTGAGATTAGCATTATCATGCTTATCGGAAATAGGGAACTCAAACATTGGAGTCACAGGTGGAGGTGGGTTATTCCCACCAAGGGGTGGATTTCCTTGCATTGGGCTTTGAGGAGGAGTTACTAAATGAAGTTCATCTCTAGGAGGTCCAGAGAGGAAATGGAGGTTGCTCTCAGGAAGTCCAAATTCAAGAGGGTTCAAATTATCCGGGGTTTGGTATAGTACAAATAAAGATTTACATCTGGGGGATCATATGGATTGAGTCTTGTATGATTAGGACGGTTGGGAAGGAATATACTTTGAGCATCTCTTCTTCATCTATGCATGCAGATTCATGAGAATTCCTTTAAACAAACTGAGTTATCAAAAACAACTATACTGAAACCTAAAAATTAATAACCATAACAGGTTCTTAGTTTGACACCATCCTCGACAATTATGCCAAAAATGTTTGCTTCACCAATAGGAACAATAACTATAGTTAAAGTCTGAACCCAAAGTTTGGACATTCACTCTGTGAAGTTATTGTTTCCATAACTGAAGTTAATTTGTTTGTCAACCCAGGGACGTATTACTTGAGATGGGTCTGCACTATATATGCACTAAGTTCCTATGATAGCTATTCTACCTTACTGCAGCAACTAAACCTATTTGAAATAAGAAAGCAAGAATTGTAAAAACTGAATGGCTACAGGAAAACTCTGCATTAACATAAAACTTAATTAAATAATTTTTAACTAAGTCTAAAGCTGACAAACAGGAATTACTATGTTTACTTTGGCTACAGAAATAGTCACAGGATTTATTTCCAGTGGTTGCAGGAACAGTTAATTGCCAGAACACCTACTGCAACATAAAGGGAAACTAAGTTAACACATGGACAAGAATAGTCACCAAGTGGGCCCCCACATGAATAGAAGTAAAACCATCACATGTTTTGTGCAACTTATGATTTGGAGATGTAGGTTGAACATCTTGCTTAGGACAAAATATAATCATGTCAATTGTCAGAGTCTGAGGAGATTGTGTATTTTGAGGGATAGCTTCACGATCTTGAACACGACATCTTCTTCGACGTTCTCTCGCACAACGATTCCATCGATTCTTAGTGGAAGGCTGAGAAGGAGGAGGAACAATTGAAAAAGTAGGAATGTTTCTCTCCTTAATAGTGGAAGGTTTAGGTTGAGGTCTTTTAGGTTGAATAAGAGGAGAAGCAGGCCTCTTCTCTCGATAAGAGGAAGGAGGTGGAACTGCGCCATAGAAAGGAGGAATATTTGGTGTAGGAAGGAGACCAAGTCCATCATGAGGAGGAGGTATAGGTCTAACCTCAGGAAGAATATTGGTGTTTTCCTTAAGAGAAGGTAAAGTCACATCCATAGGTATAGGTGGATGATCTTCCTTAAGAGGGAGATTAGTTCTATCCGAGAGGGGAAGGGTAAGTGCACAAAGATGGTGGTCAGAAAAGTGGACACACCAAAAAAAAAACATGAAAAACACCAAAATGCGCACGGGGTATTTCAAATTTAAAAAACCCCGTACGCGTTTAGGCTCATTTTGCTGAGCCTAACCAAAGCTAAACCACGTGCGTAGTTTAAAACATACTAACCGCGTACACGGTTTAAAGAATACTAACCTCGTACGCAGTTTAAAGCATACTAACCGCGTACGTGGTTTAAAAACTAAAACTATGTACATGGTTCTGTCTGTCAATAAAATGTAATTCACTTACATTCCATTAGGTTTTTCAGTAGGATATATACATAAAATATAACATTTAAGTATACTTTAAGTTATCTTTTATGTATATATTGTCAGGATGTTTGAGAGTGGTTTCAGATCTCTAAGAGTTATAATGCAGATTCTAGTTTTTTGAGTATTCTTATAAATTTAAGACTTAGTCAAATTTCAGTAACATGCTCATATCAGCATTATGTCTCTCATCTCTTCCCTACATTCCCCCTCTCTCTTCCTTAACTCCTACCTTTTTGTCTCTTAGGCATCTCTCTCTCTAATTTCTTCCCTCTCTCGGGTATCTCTCTGTCTCTTTCTCATCTCCCTCACCCTCTTTCTCTCTTTCACATATCCCTCTCTTTCTCTCCCTCTCTCAAATATATTTATCTATCACTCTCTCCCCCTCTCTTAAGTGTCTCTCTCTCTCATTCTCCCCCTCTCCTTCCCCCTCCCTTTCTCTTCCTTTTTCAAGTATTTATTTCCCTCTAACTCTCTTTCTCTCTCCCCCTCTCGCTCCATTTCTCTTTCTCTCAAGTCTCTCTCCTTCTCTCCATCACATCTATAGCTATCAACCTCTCTCTCTCTCTCTCTCTCTCTCTCTCTCTCTCTCTCTCTCTCTCTCTCTCTCTCTCTATCTCTCATTCTCTCTCTCTCCCCTTCTTTCTCTCTTAAGTCTCTCTCCCTATCTACCTCTATCTCTCTATCTCACTCCCCTCCTCTGTCAAGTGTATCTCTTTCCCACTCTCTCCCTACCTCCCCACCCTCTCTCTCTCTCTCTCTCTCTCTCTCTCTCTCTCTCTCTCTCTCTCTCTCTCATATTCTTTATCTCTGAAGTCTCCTCCTCTGTCAAGTGTATCTCTTTCCCACTCTCTCCCTACCTCCCCACCTCCCTTTCTATTTTTGACCTCTCTCTCTCTCTCTCTCTCTCTCTCTCTCTCTCTCTCTCTCTCTCTCTCTCTCTCTCTCTCTCTCTCTCTCTCTCTCTCTCTCTCTCTCTCACATTCTTTATCTCTGAAGTCTCTCCCTCTCATCCTCGTTCTCTCTATCTCACTCTCTCCTTCTCTCAAGTGTCTCTCTCTCATTCTCTCCATCTCCCCTCTCCCTCCCTCTCTCCCTTTCTCATTACCTCTCTTTCTAACTCTCTCCCTCTCTCCCTCTCTTTGCACCTCTCTCTAGTCTCTTGTAATATCCTTCCACCCCTTCCTCCCTCTCACTCAAACTCTCTCTATCTCTCACCCTCTCTTTCTCTCTCTCACCTTTCCTCCCTTCACCTCTTAGGTCTTTCTTTCTCTCCCAATCCCTCTATCCACCTCTTAGATCTCTCTATACCTCCCCCCCCTCTCTCTCTCACATTTATCTCTTGACTCTCCCTCTCAGTCTCTATCTCACTCTCCTCCCCTCTATGGTGTATCTCTCTCTCTCCCATTGCCTCCCTCTCCTCCCCCTCTCTCCCTTTCTAGGGTCAAAAGGTATTCTCAGGGGTCATATGGTATCCTAGGGATCCATGCATGTGTCCTAAGGGGTCATAAGACACCATATGACTCCTTAGGACACCATATGACCCATAACGACACATAAGAGGTCATATGGAGTCCTAAGGGGTCATAAGACACCATATGACCCCTTAACACACCATACGACATGTAATGAAACCAAATGGCATCCTAAGGGGCCATAAAACACTATATGACCTTTTAAGACACCATACGACTGATAACAACACCATATGGAGTCCTAAGGGGTCAAATAGTATCCTAAGGGGTTGTAGGAGACCATATGACCCCTTAGGACACCATATGACCCCTAATGACACCATATGGTGTCCTAAGTGGTCATAAGGTGTCTGAGGGGTCATACAACACCATAAGATACATAATGATACCATATGGTGTCCAATGGGTCATTGGACACCATATGACCCTTAGAACACAATACGACACCTAACAACATCTAAGGGGTCATAGGACACTATATGATCCCTTAGAATACCATATGACCCTTTTGGGCACCATATGGTGGTGTTATGGGTCATATGGTATCCTAAGGGGTCATATCGCATCCTATGACCCCTTAGCACACCATATGATGTCGTTATGGGTCGTATGGTGTCTTAAGGGGTCATATGGTATCCTAAGGGGTCATAGGACACCATATGACCTCTTAGGAAACAATATGACCTCTAATGACACCTAAGGGATCATATGGTTTCCTAGGAGGTCATAGAATACCATATAACCCTTTAGGACACTATACGACCCATTATGACACCATATGGAGTCCTAAGGGATCATAGAACACCATATGACCTGTTAGGACACCATATGACCCATAACAACACGTAAGAGGTCATATGGAGTCCTAAGGGGTCATAAGGCACCATATGACCCCTTAGCACACCATACAACCCATAATGACATGAAATGATGTCCTAAGGGGTCATAAAACACTATTTGACCTCTTAGGACACCATACGACCCATAATGACACCATATGGAGTCCTAAGGGGTCAAATAGTGTCCTAAGGGGTCATAGGAGACCATATGACCCCTTAGGACACCATATGGTGTCCTAAGTGGTCATAAGGTGTCCTAGGGGTCATACAACAACATAAGACACATAACAATACCATATGGTGTCCTAATGGGTCATAGGACACCATATGACCCTTAGAACACAATACGACCCCTAACAATATATAAGGGGTCATATGGTATCCTAAGGGGTCATAGGACACTATATGATCCCTTAGCACACCATAGGACCTATAATGACGCCAAATAGTGTCCTAAGGGGTCATAAAACACCAAATGACCCTTTAGGACACCATATGGTGTTGTTATGGGTTGTATGGTGTCCTGAAGAGTCATATGGCATCCTATGACCCCTTAGGACACCATATGGTGTCGTTATGGGTCATATGGTGTGTTAAGGGGTCATATGGTGTCCTAAGGGGTCATAGGACACCATATGACCTCTTAGGAAACAATATGACCTCTAATGACATGTAAGGGATCATATGGTATCCTAAGGGGTCATAGAATACCATATGACCCTTTAGGACACCATATGACCCATAACGACACCATATGGAGTCCTAAGGGGTCCTATGGTGTCCTAAGGGATCATAGAATACCATATGACCCATAACGATACCTAAGGGGTCATAATACACCATATGAACCCTTAGTACACCATACGACCCATAAATATTATCCAACCAATACATCCACACGATCCAAAGAAACTAATACGTTCATTTTCTTAAAACGTTCTACTTTATATCCTATCTTCTTTTAAAAAAAAGAAAACTGACCACCTTGTCAATCTTATTATTACCTTATATATATGCAAACAAAAAGAAGATATATTGGAGGGAGAGGAAGAGAGAGAGAGAGAGAGAGAGAGAGAGAGAGAGAGAGAGAGAGGCAGAGGCACCTTGTACGTGCTTGAGAGGGGGAGAGAGGGAGACAATACACATACATACACACATATGTGTGTATATATATTTAATATATTATATATATATATTATATATTTTTTATTTTTTATTTTTTATATTATATATAAATTATATATTATATGTATATACACATATTATATATATATATACAATAGCATATTATACACACTCCCAAAATTTAAACAAACTTAGCTCGTACGCGCTTTTTATAGTACAAATAGTGCGTACGCGCTTTTTATAGTACAAATAGCGTGTACGCGCTTTTTATAGTACAAATAGCGCGTACGCGCTTTTTATAGTACAAATAGCGCGTACGTGCTTTTTATACTAAAAATAGCATGTACGCGCTTTTTATAGTTAAGATAGAACGTACGCACTTCTTACACCATAAGTGCCTCGTATGCACTTTTTATACCATAGGTACCTCGTACGCGCTTTTGTCTCATGAGGCTTGGAAATAGGCCTGTATGACAAAGCTATGGTTTGGAAGTTTGATTTCCCTCCATTTCCCTCCTTTTTGGTGTGTTTTATTTTATCAACTTGGTTTCTCGACTTTGTCATCATCAGGATTACACATCATCAAGTGGGTATTTCTAAAATTTCCACCATATTTTCACCCATCTTCTAAGCTTTCTAACCATATAATTTTTTTTTAAATTTGAACAACAATAACATATTATTATTGAATTTCTTTTACTAGTGTCTCCATAGTTCTTACAGACATACGTGCACCATTTTTTTAATAACTTTTGATATAATTATCCAAATTTTAAAAAAATTATATATTATTGTAGGGAACTTGATTCTTTACAATTTCATAAAAAAAAATTTGCATTTTCGATTTTTTAGTGCAACTTATGCTTCGCGCATGAATAGGTACCTAATTTTTAGGATGTGCTCGATCATAAAATCATAAAAATAACAATACTCAATAAAAAATTACAAACAAATACACATCTTCTAGTGCTCACTCTTAACTATCTTTCTGCCAAAGGGTTTGTCAAAATACTAAATCTAAAAATGACACACCAGACACTATGTTATGTTTTTCTAAAAAAATCAGGGTCTGTTTTTCGTGCGCGAAGGATTTGACCCCCTTAATCTTATCCAATTTTGAAAACGTTTAGTAGTTTGGAAACTAGACTCAAAGTACTACAATATTTGTTCTTTGATTATCTTCATATCTTGTGCGGATGACATTCAAATTTTGCCTCCAAGTTCAGGTTCCCCTGATTTTAGAAAAAAAAGTGTCCACTTATACCCCCCCTTTTGACCACCATCTTTGTGCACTTACCCGGAAGAACTTTATCTTGAAGAATAATAGGAATGTCAAGTATTGGAGATCTAGGTTGACTTAAGGATAAGATCATATCGTTCTTCCATTTTTTATAAGATTGAAAAAGAGCTTCACTTCTTAATGGAAGAGATTGAAATTGTTTAGGCCAAAAGAAATCAATAGGAACACTGATGCTTCTTTCAGATGGACGAAATAAGATATGGTTCATGGTTATGATTTCTCCATTGTGAGAAAATTTCAGGCACTTGTGGATTGGAGAAGCAATAGTCTTCATGGAAGATAGCCAAGGACAACCCAACTTCACACGGAATTGCTCAAAAGATGGTATGATAACAAAGTCAACGTCCATGGATTTAGTATGAAATTCAACAGGAAGGGTGATAGAGCCAATGGTAGGACAAGAGAAACCATCAAATAACTTCACAACCACATTAGAAACATCATATAGTAGTTTATGCAATCGTAAAGTGAAAATATACTCTTTAGTTATGACATTAACCATGCAAGAGGGATCAATAAGAGCACCACGACGAGAGATATCCTTAACCTTCACAACTCTATATAAAAGGCTATCGGGTGCTCTAATGGTCTCGCTAGGGTCAAATGTAATACAAGGATCCTTAGGCATATCCCGTGTTTCTACCATATTAACCAAGTTTGGAGCCATAGAGGTGAATTCTTCAGAAGAAAGAGAATTGGGCACAATCACAATAATGTTAAAGGTATGAGATGGCAAGGGATCAGCGAAAATCTTAAGATTTTGATTAAGAGGAGCTACTGATTTATTCCCTTTGTCATTCATACCTGCCAAAAATATAGTATTATTATCAATCAAGTATTGAATTTTATTCTTCAATGCAAAACATTTTTCAATATCATGACGAGGTTGACGATGAAATTGGCAAAAATAATTTCTATCAAAATAAGGGGATGCAAGTTTAGAAGGATCAATTTGTTTTATAGGAGGAAGTTTGATAACATTTCTATGCAACAACTGAGACATAATACTATGTAGAGATTCATTCAAGGAAGTAAACTTTCTTTCTCTTTGGAAAAAAATAGAAATAGAAGGAACACATGTAGCATTCACATGGTTGTTTTTGATTGGATCATTGAACTTGATGGAACTTTTTGTTGGTTTGAACTTCAAAAATGGTTGTTGAACACTCTCCCCCTTATCACTCGGGGCCATAGGATATAATTGCTCCATTTGAATCACAACCAGTTGATAATTGTGGAGTGTTGCGCACAACTACGGAAAGGAAGTAAACTCAGACAAAATATGTTTTTCCCTGATATTATTTTGTAAATTAGAAATGAAAATTCTTTGAATATCATTATCTGGTATATGAAAAGAAATTTGAGCACACGAATGCTTATATCTACCAATGAAATCAGTCACTTCTACTTTAACACCTTGTTTACAATGCATTAAATCAGTCAAAGTGATTTTAGGACCAATGTTGTTTTGAAATTGTTGGATGAAAGCATTTGCTAGTTATTGAAAAGAAGTGATAGAATAAGAAGGCGGAGAGAAATACCATTGCAAAGCCTTATCTCTTAGTGTTTTTGTAAACAGTTTTGCAAGCAATCGTTGATCATAAGCAAAATTAGTACATAAGGTTTGAAATGTTTTGACATGCGTAAGAGGATGACCTTTTCCATTATAGAGTTCTAATTGAGGGATCTCAACATGTTTAGGTTGCACGCCTTTAACAATATCAAGAGAAAGTGGGCTCGCAACATCAAAGGTGGGCACACTAAACTTGGATTGACTCATAGAAGCAATTTGTTGTAGTAAGGAAGACACAGTTTGAGCAAGATTGTTAATTGTCATTTTGGTAGAAGAATTGATGTTAGACATAGGTGATTGAAAAGGTGGTGTGATGTTATTGAAAGAAGGCATGGACTAAGAATAAGGTGGTGGGACATTATGATAAGTAGGCATGGGTGATGATTGGGTAGGAAAAGGGACACTTAAAGGAAGAACAAAGTTTTTGAAGGAATTTCCCCCTTGTGTCACACTGATTGGTTGAGGAATAGTAGGAACACTCATGGAAGACATAGGTAATGATGGAGGATTAAATGAAGAAGAGGGATTGCCCCCATGACCAATTATTGTAGGGATGACATTTTGAGTAGAAGTAGCCATGATGTTGGATGTGAAAGTAGGAATACTAGTCATAGGAGTAGTCAAAGGAATTGAAGGATTGACTTGTGTTGAAGGCTGTGAATAACCTAGGGTTTTGGCGCAACTCTTGATAGGCATGACATTAGAATCAACAATATGTGTAATGTCATGCAATATATCAATTCCATTCTTATCACTTTGAAGCATGTGTTTAAGGCCTTCAATTAATGGAAGAGATTCACTATTAGGGTAATCTTGAGACATCTTGTGTTGAAAGCTATCAAATTGATTGTCCAATGTGGAAAGTTGATCTAAAGAAACCCTAGTTAAAGCTTATTTTTCATCATGGGATCCATCAATGAAATGAATAGGCACATGATTAGGATGGGAAGCATGATCCTCATTGAAGAAGTCACCCAAATTAGGCTCCATCTCCTCAGTA
Source organism: Cryptomeria japonica (assembly GCF_030272615.1). NCBI lineage: Eukaryota > Viridiplantae > Streptophyta > Pinopsida > Cupressales > Cupressaceae > Cryptomeria > Cryptomeria japonica. Next base: position 24,102,590 of record NC_081412.1, read on the forward strand.
ATTAAACCTTGGGAAGCCTTAATTCTAATTTTTTGTCTAACGAAGATAGGATAGGTAGGACTAATAGTGGTAAAACTCATGCACTAGAGGGAAAAAATGAATTTTGAATTGTGGATCAAAGCTTACAAAATTGAGTAATGCAAAATTTAATAAAATAATGATTATACAATTAGAACTTTGTTGGAGGAAGGGAATGACACAATTTCCAAAAATGAAAGGAAATTGAAATTTCAAAATAGGGCCAAGGGAAGACCACTTAATTTTAAAATCAAAATTTTTAAAATCAGGGCAAACTATAATTAACCTCTTAATTGTAAAAATTTTCTTGAAAATTAAAATACTGAATTTTGAAGGTATTTCCGATTCTAGAAGGATAAAAAATCGATAAAATTAGCCAATCTTCGAGATTTAGGCTAGTAATTACAGTCATAACTGTCTCCTGAAATTTCGGGAAAAAAGTCGAGGACCGTGGCGGGAACGCACATGGTCCAACCAACTTTTTCTGAAATTTTCAGGGATGGATATTACGATGATTTTAAAGCTAACCCCCAAAAATTTGTGAATTTTACGATCTCTAGATGGGCGAAATGAAGGTGCAAATGTGAAGATAGGACCTTATTAGGGTTTTGAAGAAAAAGAGGAATTGAATTGCAAATTTGAAAAAGGTCAAACCTAATGGATAGGACACCTTGGAAAATGTGTAAAAATCTGAATTGGAATGAAATCGATTTGAAATTTGCATAAAATCCAATTAATTTTGAAAATGAGGGTTTTATGACCTAACCACTTAATTTGAAAATTTGAATTTTGGGAAAAGGGGGGAAATTGAAAATTTGAATTGTAGGAATGAAGACAAATCTAAGAACAATCAGAAATCTAAAAATTAAATAGAAATCCAATTTTTGTACAAGTTCAAAATGATTTTTGAAAATTAGGGTTTTAACAAGTAACCTCTTAATTTTGTAAATTTTAATTGCAAATTGAACAAGACAATGAGGAAATTGAATTTGACAATCAAATTTTTTTATAGATCTAAGATAACCACAAGCAATTTTTACAAATTACAAGTTCAATTTTAAATTTAAAATCTAGGGTTTTTAATGATTTAACCATAGTTTGTAGAATTTTGAAACTTGTAAATGAAAAATATGTAATGTGTTAGGATAACTGGTGAAAAATTAAGAGGGGAGGTGAATAAGTTGTTGACAGATTATATCATTAAATTCACTTAATAACCTTTAACCACATTAAGTACCAGTAAAACATAAACAAATACCGATAATCAATAAAACTTAATAATGAAATAGATAATCAACATAATGCAACCATACCAAATAACACCATGATTTGTACGTGGAAAAATCAGAAAGGGAAAAACCATGGTGAAAAGCCTACCCACAATCAGATGATACTTCTGCAGAAAGTATGTGATACAATGAGGGGCCTGCACATGCAGGAAGGGACACTGCCTAGAGCGTACTGCTCATTACAAAAGAGTTTCACTGACTACAGAGAGGCAACAACCATCTCAAGATAAATGGACAACAATCCAATAGAGTGAACTGCCAGAGATAGCATCTACCATGCCTGATTACAATCCCAATTAAGCTTAATACTGAAGGCCTTTGACCTCTTCCTTAATCCCAATTCGATTACCTATGATCAACCAAATCTCCTTCGCCCATTATCTATGATAAGATCTTACATCATTTTATACCAACCCTAAGACCTAAACCAATTAGGTCAGCCACCTAAAAGATATTACAATAAGATCATTACATAAATTCATATTACAATGATATGCCATGTCGCGTTAAGACCAAAACAACAATAACCAATCCATAGAACATCTTGAAACATCCCAGTAATGTGTAGAGTACACGTTAACATGATACCAGTCCATAACCTAGATAGGTACCAGACCTATTATGGGTCCACCACGCCAAAGAAACGTCTTCAAGCAGTTGAACAATGAACAAACAACATCTTCAGTGTCCTAAAATCCATCTAGAAGCCACACCAATACCACTTATGCATCCTATCAAGAATCCTCAATGAAAGCTCTGTCGGTTAAACCTTAAACCAAGGCCGGTAAGGGTTTACAAGAGTGTATGATAGAATCCAATTACCAAGTCAATACCAACTGACCAAAACATTCTCAAGGAGCATATAACATATACCAAACATACTTCATTGATCCATATAGGAGTTGAGAAAATACAACACCACAGGAGCCTGAAGATCTTCTGCAAGCCGAATAACCTGTTACAAGGAGAAGCAATGAAGCAAAATCTGAAGAACATACAAAACACAGAGAATATGCTCAAAAAGAGAGAGCTCAATATTCACAAAAATATGTAATGTGATTCTTACAAAGAAAAGAAAGAACTCAACCTTTAATAGGTCAAGAAACCCTAAAAAGGGAAAACCTAGGTTTGCACATAATAATTAATTAAAATAATTAATTATATGCACCTAAAGTTAGCTTAAGTGTAAAAGAGATAAAGGGAACTTAAATAATTAAATAAAGAATGTTTAATTAATCAAGTAAATACCCGAATACTCTAACACCCCCCCTTAAGCTAGACTTAGGGAGAAGCTAAAACCTAGAACAACTACTGAAAGCATGAAAGATGGGTCCCGACAACAAGGTCTGATCAGGTACCCAAATACAATGAAATCTCTATGAACCGGAGAAATAGAGAAAACCTCATGGGAACAAAACTCTACTCCAAAAAGAGATGGAAAAGAATATCACTGAAGCATGAAGACCCTGCAAACTCTATCGAAGAATAACTGTTGATCTGAAGAACATCCACTGAACTAGAACATGACCAGGTAGAGAAGACTGTAATCTGCATGAGTGCCCTCAAATGACACTACTCGAATCAGGAGGCAAACAAGGCAAAACAACTAAAATTGAAGATACAGATGGCATGAGAAACCAAAGCCTGAAGAGCTGATCAATCGAACCACGGAAGCATTAGAACCAATAGGATAAACCTCCCCATAATGCGGAAGTGGGAGAGGGACAGGAACACTGAAAAGGACATCCAAAAACAATTGCATGACGAAGAACCAAGAACATCAAAGGTGTTGAGACACATCATCATGAGGCGAATGTCATGGAAGGAACACTCACTTGACAAAGGAAGATGGCAAACAACAGGCAAACATCAACCCCCTCATGGCACTTGATCAACAGTGCATGTACAACAAGACACACGATATGCAAGATTCCAAGTAAACCATGCATGATGGCACTTTATCTCAGTGTGTTTGCATAAATACAAGCGACAATGATAAGAAGACTGGAAATAGAAACGAGAATCAAAACAGAGACACCCTACTCAGAAAAGAGATCCCAGGACCTGAAACAACCATGATATCCACCAGAGTGCTGAAAAGAAAAAAAACTGAATAAAATATGCATGGAGTAGAATCTAGAAAAAAAAAAATCTTATTTTTGGAAAGTACACAGAACACGCTTTTCGAAAATATAAAGTTTTTGAAAAACGGAGGTCGGATGCTCATTCTACGTCTCCTGGAGTACAAAAAAGAGACCTCACTTTGACTGCAAAAAAACACAGTCAAACAACAAAATTGGAAAAAATTACCAACACCATGAGGTCGGCCTTGGAACCAGCTTACTGACACCTATTCGTTTTTGAAAAAATGACTCCGTATGCCCAAGATAGAGCCAAAAAACCAAACCCCCCTGAAAAAGCCAAAAAAGGGAGTCTGGTGGCTTGTTTGGGCATCCGGTGGCCAGTGGGTGGCGGCTGGGTGGCAACCCGGTGGTGGAGCGGTGGCTGGCCAGTGAGCGGTCAGAAAATGAGGCCACGGTCGAGCTGGGGCGGCGGCGGCCAGGGTGCAGGGAGGTTGCCGGCGGTGGGGGCTGTAGGGAGGTCGGCGGTGGGAGCAGGGCCAGCAGAGTGGAGAGGCATGCAGTCGGCGGTGGTCTGGGTGGTGGGGGCCGCAGGGAGGCCGGCGGCGAGAGCAGGGCCGGCGGAGTGGAGAGGCATGCAGCCGGCGGTGGTCCGGGTGGTGGGGGCCGCAGGGAGGCCGACGGCGAGAGCAGGGCCAGCGAAGCGGAGAGGCACGCAGCCAGCGGTGGTCCGGGTGGTGGGGGCCGTAGGGAGGCCGGCGGCGAGAGCAGGGCTAGCAGAGCGGAGAGGCATGCAACTGGCGGAGCGGAGAGGTGCTGTGGGAAGGATAGGCTGCCGGGAAGTGGCGACGTAGGGGACCGGAGGCGGTAGAGGCCGGAGACTGCAGGGCCGCCGGGGGCCAGGTGTAACTGTCGGCGGGGGCCATAGAGAAACCGGCGACGGCGTGGCCAGGCCCACATGGATGGCGATGGCACTGTACCAACGCTCACAGGGCCTGCAACATGGCAGGGGCCCCACGGTACCCTGTGTACTGTGAGGGCCCCCAAAAACTTTTTTTTGAAAGATTTTTTTTAAAAGAAAATTTTGGCCTACATGCCGTAAAAAGGAAAATTTTTATTTTTTTTGAAATTTTTTCTCGATTTGTGTGCCAAGGTCGTACGCCCTGGATTTGAGAAAAAAATGCTCCCAAAGGCTCAGGAACCAAAATAGGTCAAATTTTATATGACCATAGGGGTTTTCGGGCCTTCTGAGCACAATAGTGAGGTCCGTTTAGGCCCAAAGTGCTCAGAAAAAAGCTCAAACCCTAGGTACATAAAAAAATTCCTAAAACTCCAGATCTGCTTCCAAAGCAAAAATTCTCAAAACAAGAACAGACAGCTGCAGATCTGAAGCTTTGATACCATATAGGAGTTGAGAAAATACAACACCACAGGAGCCTGAAGATCTTCTGCAAGCCGAATAACCTGTTACAAGGAGAAGCAATGAAGCAAAATCTAAAGAACATACAAAACACAGAGAATATGCTCAAAAAGAGAGAGCTCAATATTCACAAAAATATGTAATGTGATTCTTACAAAGAAAAGAAAGAACTCAACCTTTAATAGGTCAAGAAACCCTAAAAAGGGAAAACCTAGGTTTGCACATAATAATTAATTAAAATAATTAATTATATGCACCTAAAGTTAGCTGAAGTGTAAAAGAGATAAAGGGAACTTAAATAATTAAATAAAGAATGTTTAATTAATCAAGTAAATACTCGAATACTCTAACAATCCAAACATGCCGGAAGTGTCCAACAGATAGTCTCTTCTACCGGTAACACTAGATCTTCTACCGATAACCAAAACCTGTCTACCGGTAACCAACCATAACAGGTAGTGTTGATAACAATGACAAAACATCAATGCAACACATAATCAATTCATCCATAATGCCAACAATCTCCCCCTTTGGCATTGATGACAACACTAGATGTGAAAAACATCTAAGTACCAAGAAATACCAAACAAGTCTCCCCTGGTGGAAGACAACCAACAATCTCCTGAATATCAATAATTCCCCCCTATGAATGATAACTCTGTAAGGTTCTAAATTTATTTTTCACATCACTATCTCTCCCCCTTTGACATCAATGCCAGAAATCTAACAAAATTTTTAAAGCAAAAATATAAACCTTTGAATCTCAAAGCTAACTACTCCCCTTGAGTAGTAGTACCACTCATCAGTGCCAGAATGAATAATATCTCTGATAATGCATGTCAGACTGATGAAAAACTGCATCAATCAAGTCTCTGTCAGAGGGGCAAAAACCCCTAACCTATCTCTCAAATACTCAAATGGTTCCTTAGATAGTGGTTTAGTGAATATATCTGCAATCTATTCTTTAGTGTTCACATAAACCAATTTAATTTCCTTTCCTTGTATCTTTTCCTTTAGAAAGTTATACTTTATTGATATATGCTTAGTCTTAGAGTGAAATACCGTATTTTTAGACATGTCAATAGCTACAGAGCTATCACAGTAGATAAATACCAGTTCACTACAATTTACCTTGATATCCTTCAACATTTCCTTCACCCACAAGACTTGAGTGCAATTAGTTGCTGCTGCAACATACTCAGCTTCTGTAGTAGATAAAGAAATGCATGACTATTTTTTGTTGATCCATGAAACCAATTTCTTTCCAAGAAAGAAAGCTCCACCAGAAGTGCTCTTTATGTCATCAGTATCTCCTTCCCAAACTGAGTCAGTATATGCACATAAAGTGAAATCATCATTTTTAGAATACCATAAACTATATTCTATTGTTCCTTGCAAATACTGGAATATCCTCTTTACTGCACATTCATGATTTTCTTTAGGATTACTTTGATATCTTGAAACAATGCTTACTGCATTCATAATATCCGATCTAGTCCGAGTTAAATATAACAGACCACCAATCATAGACCTATACCTTGTCGGATTTACCGGTATAGAAGTATCCTTGATAGATAATTTCTCATTTGTCACCATAGGAGTACTTACCAGTTTGGAATTATTCATACCAAACTTCTTCAACAATTCCCTCAGATACTTATTTTGATAGATAAAAATGTCTTTGTTAGTTTGAGTAATCTACAAACCTAAAAAAAATTCATTTCACCAATCATGGACATCTCAAATTCATTCTTCATATTGTTAGCAAATTCCATGCACAATTTATCTTCTCCTCCAAAAATGATATCATCAACAAATACTTCAATAGTCAGAATATCATCATTAGTGATCTTATAACATAAATTACTATCAACACTACGTTTAGTAAAACCAAGCTTCAAAAGATATTTATCCAACCTTGCATACCAAGCTCTAGGAGCTTGTTTCAATCCATATAAAACTTTATTCAATATGCAAACCATATCTTTATCATCTTTCAGTGAAAATCCACTAGGTTGCTCAATGTATACTTCTTCCTCAAGTTCACCATTCAAAAATGCACATTTAACATCTATTTGATAAACCTTATAGTTCTTATAATCTGCATAGGCAAGAAATAGTCTAACGACTTCAATTCTAGCTACAGGTGCAAATGTCTCACCATAATCAATTCCTTCCATTTGAGAATATCCTTTACAAACTAATCTAGCCTTTTTTCTAACAACTTGACCATCCTCATTCAATTTATTCCTAAAAACCCATTTAGTTCCAATAACATTCTTATTTTTAGGCCGAGGAGCTAAAGTCCAAGTTTCATTCTTCTCTATCTGATCTAATTCATCTTTCATAGCCTTTAACCAATGTTTATCTTTACAAGCTTCAATAACAGATGCCGGTTCAATTTGAGAAATAAGACATACCTCTTCATTTGCCAATCTTCTTCTTGTCATAACTCCCTTGTTCCTATCTCCAATGATTTGATCTTCGGAATGATTAAATCTTATATACCTTGGTGTCTTCTGAACTTCAGGTTCATTGCTCTGATCATCAGTCACAGTTGAATTTTCTGATTGTGATGGTGTAACTGTCTCAGTTTCCTGTATCGGTTGAGGCATTGTCAGTTCAGTTATGATCATTTCCACTGTCGGTTCCCTATCATATGATATAGATTGATTTTTGTACTGCTCATCCTCTTTCACATTAGCACTGTCCACAATTTTTTGCAATATTTTGTTATAACATCTATATGCTTTGCTTTGAATTGAATAACCAAGAAATATCCCTTCATCACATCTAGGATCAAACTTCCCATTTGAATCATCTCTTTTGATATAGCATTTACTTCCAAAAATTATGAAATATTTAATAGTAGGTATATGTCCAAACCATAATTCATAAGGGGTCTTACCAGTTTCACCTTTGATGTGAACTCTGTTGAATGTGTAGACTACTATACTCACTGATTCTCTCCAGTAGATGTGAGGCAATTTGTCTTTTACCATCATAGATCTTTCTACATCCAAAATGGTTCTGTTCTTTCTTTTCACTACTCTATTTTGCTGAGGAGTCCGAGGTGCAGATAACTGTCTCCTAATTCCATTTGTCTCACAGTAACTATTAAATTCATGAGAAGTGAACTCACTGCCTTGATATGATCTTAGACATTTGATTTTCAATCTAGTTTCCGTTTCAACCTTTTCTTTCAAGATCTTGAATTTCTTAAAGGCTTCAAACTTCTCGCTTAGAAAAGTCACCCACATCATCCTAGAATAGTCATCAATAATCAACATGAAATACCTATCACCTTGAAAGCTTCTAGTCCTTGTTGGACCACATAAGTCAGTGTGAATCTTAAAAGAAGTACTTGATTTGATTCACACTGAAACCTCATAATCCGGTATGTAAGGAATGTCAAAAGCAGATAATTTCCCAATCAGAATGTCTGTGTTCACTGAAGAGTTAGCCATTGTCCTCAACTCATTAATTGCAGTTGCCTTCATCTTGTAAGCCGGTGGAAGGGCTCTTAAGATTTTGGAAACTATTTCATCTTCACTCAGAAATCCTTCACAACATTGAATTCCCATAACAATCTCATTTACTCTTTCCATAAACACAACAATTCTTTCATTATCTTCCATCTTCAAGTTTTCATATCTTACTTGGTAACCATCAAGTTTAGCAATTTTGACAGTAGGATCACCTTCATTCAAAATTTGCAATTTATCCCAGATAAGCTTTATCGATGACTTATCAGTCAATCCCATGATATGCTGGTGAGTAAGGGCACACAAGAGGGCTTCTCTAGCTCTGCAATCATTTTCAATATTCTTATCCAAGGCTGCAGGAGCAGGATTGCTAGATGTCGGATCATAAGGTGTGTATCCTTTCTCAATGATCTCCCAAATATCCTTGCCAAGACATCTAAGATGAGTCTCCATTCAAATTTTCCATATCCCATAATTTGTTCCATCAAGCTTTGGGATTTCTCTTCTAAAAATAGTTGACAATGGATTTGAAGTGTTAGCTACCATAGGATCTACCTCAAGCAGTTAAGCTTCTGCAAAAGAGGACCAAAGCTCTGATACCAATTGTTAGGATAACCGGTGAACAACTGAGAGGGGGGCGAATCAGTTGTTGACAAATTATATCATAAAATCCACTTAATAACCTTTAACCAGATTAAGTACCGGTAGAGAAGAAACAAATACCGGTAAGCAATAAAACTTAACAATGAAACAAATAATCAACACAATGCAACCATACCAAATAACACCATGATTTGTAAGTGGAAAAACCGTAAAGGGAAAAACCACACTGGGAAGCCTACCCACAGTCAGATGACACTTTTGTAGAAAGTATGTGATACAATGAGGGGCCTACACATGCAGGAAGGCACACTGCCTAGAGCGTACTTCTCATTACAAAAGAGTCTCACTAACTACAAAGAGGCAACAACCATCTCAAGATAAATGGACAATAATCCAATAGAGTGAACTGCCAGAGATAGCATCTACCATGCCTGATTACAGTCCTGGTTAAGCTCAATACCGAAGGCCTTTGACCTCTTTGTTAATCCCAATTCGATCACCTATGATCGACCAAATCTCCTTCGCATATGATATTACATTTCAAGACCACGACCTTATTCCCCATTATCTACAATGAGATCTTACATCATTTTATACCAACCCTAAGACCTAAACCAATTAGGTCGGCCACCTAAAATATATTACAATAAGATCATTAAATAAGTTCATATTACAATGATATGCCATGTCGACTTAAGACCAAAACAACAATAACCAATCCATAGAACATCCCGAAACATCCCAGTAACATGCAGAGTACACATTAACATGATACCGGTCCATAACCTAGATAGGTACCAGACCTATTTTGGGTCCACCACGCCAAAGCAATGTCTTCAAGTAGTTGAATCATGAACAAAGAACATCTTCAGCATCCTGAAATCTATCTAGAAGCCATACCAACACCACTTATGCATCCTGTCAAGATTCCTCAGTGAAAGCTTTGCTGGTTAAACCTTAAACCAAGGTCGGTAAGGGTTTACAAGAGTGTATGATAGTATCTGATTACCAAGTCAATACCAAATGACCAAAAAATGCTCGAGGAGCATATAACACATAAAACCAAACATACTCCATTGATCCAAACATGCCAGAAGAGTCCAACAGATAGTCTCCTCTACCGATAACACTAGATCTTCTACCAACAACCAAAACCTATCTACCGGTAACCAACCATAACAGCTAGTGTTGACATCAATGATAAAAAATCAATGCAACATATAATCAATTCATCCATAATGCAAACACAATGTTGTTCCAAGGAAAGAATGCAAGACGTCAAGTTCACCAAAATGTAATGGTGGAAAAATGGTGAATGATAAATCAAGAGGAAAACTACCCTTTCCCTCAAAGAGAGATGAGAGTCTCACTATTGATTACCCTTCAAACACTTTTCACCATGTTACATTAGGAAGAGGAGAGTATAATTAACTAGATTCAATCTCTCCAGATGAAGATGGTAGATTGAATTCTGAATGAAATGGGCATGATAAGTAGATCCCCTCATCCTTGTTTGAAATGGAAAGGAATTAATTGAATTATGTAGTGCAAAAGTGACAAAGAATTGATTATAAATTGAGATGAAAATATGATATGAATTTGTGCACTTTGATTTGGCAAAATTATATCAAGATGATGTCGCCCTATAAATTTAAGGAGAAATTGCCTAGACCATGGTGGGAATGTACACAGTCCTTCAAAAAATCCATGAAATGAAAAGGGTTTTTCCACCTTTCCAAATGAAGCCCAAATCCGAAAATACACCCACACATAGAAAATAGAGGAAAAAGGGTTGGGATTGGGGGTTTGCCTTTAGGTCAAACTCTAGTTTTGGAATTAATGAAGTAATGAAAGAAAGTACTTGCAAGTAGCTGCAAATGAAAGACTGAATTGTAAATCACCTCACTTGGGAGGCAGTGATAGAAAAGTTGATAGAAGTTCTTGTGTGGAATTTAATATTGAAATCAATCTCCTCTTCAATAGTTGAATCCTTGACTTGAATACAACGCCTATCCTTGAAGGGAGACTTGAGAATGCTCAATGCTTGAAAACAATGCTTGAATGCTCGAATGCTCTTGAATGCTTGATCACTTGTGAATTTACCACTCATCCAACTTATTCAAATGAGAGGACGTATTCCCCCTTAAATACATGTTAGTGGATTTGGTTTTTGTCATGAATCGACATCGTGGGAGTTTTCCCGCCCAATGCACAACCAACAATGCAACCCAAGGAAGGTTCCTGCCATAAACAAGGGCAGGGGCAGGGGCGCCACGCCCCTATCCTGGGAGGACAAGGGTGCCATGCCACTGTCCAAGGGGGGACAATGGTGCCATGCCCCTATCCTATCCCTTTCTCTAGGGTAGAGTGTGGATGAGGTGATGCAGAGGCCAAGGAAGAAGTTATTTCTGAGGGCTGAGCAATCTCCGGTCTCCGATCAGGCTCGAGGATTCGAACTTGCGTGCAGTGAAAAATTTCTAGGGTCACAATTTTATGACACTACAAAAATATATAATATAGCACTTTGTATTCATTATATCCTTAGCCATCATAATAAAAACCTACCTCTTGCAATCACTTAGGCAGCTTCATATCTACTCTAATTTTTCATATGTTGTATAAATTTAACATATTGCTCCTCATAGTAATGCCAATAGCTCCCAATCCTTAACCACTACAATATTACAAAGCTAAGGAAGCTTAACTCAAACAAGAATAGAAGATAATGATTCTTTATTTGGATCAAAAGTAGGAAATTTGAATTTTGTGCACAATTAAATAGCATCTAAAAAATGAAACGAGAATTTTTTATGGTGTAATAAATAGTTAAATAACTCATTTAAATTTGGCCATAATCTATTGTATTAACATATAAAATAATATTTTTTCAAATTCTTATACATATATGTACAAAATCCTCATATTTAACTATACACAATTTTTTGTACAATTTAAATACTATTAAGAGGATCCTAAAATATAGCTAAAATGCTTATCTTGTTTCTAGTGTCCTTACCAGTTTTTCTCTTCAACATGTTTTTCAATCCCCTTTAGTTAGAGGTGATATATAAAATTCTAAATTTTAAGATTCATAACCTACCAAACTCTATTACTTTTAAATTCCTTCCAAGAAAAAGAATAGGATTTTTAAAGATTTTTGTGTCAAAGATTAATTCAATAAAAAAAATCATAACTCGATTATTTGTATCCTATCCTAATTAATAGGGATTGTATGACCATCTAACATGGTGCTATCAAAAGGACATACATCTGAAAGTAATTTGAATTTTTGGTGGTTTGAATTTAATTGTTGTCATTGCATCAAGTGATATATTTGACAAGTGATATCCTATGATGAAATTTATTATGAAGACTATTATAAATGGTTCTTTCTAGTGGTGTTCACCAAGGGAGGTTTTGTGTGTTAGACAAAGACAAATGGTTAGAGGTGGTTCCAAAACAAAGGAAGAGGAAGGTGTCATGGGAGAAATCTATGGTGGATTTTATGAAGTACTTGGACAAAGAGATTAAAGGTCTCGCTTTGAGAAGTTGGATGGTCATAATTTGGGAAATCTCTAATGGTTTAGATAGGTCCACTGACATATGTATTCATGAGGCATTGTATAAGATTCTTTTGGATTTAGCATACAATTGCAAGCATTGGAACACCTTTGAAATTGTACAATCATTATCTTGTATGACCATTCTATTTTTAAATGTGGATTCTCAATTCTACACGATGAGGTGACCAATGATATAGAAAAAGGTAAGGCTCATTATAATAGTGACGTGGAGCATTTGCATGCTATTAAGAAGTAGCATGTATATGTTTACAACTTTTAGTTAAGGTTATTGTGAAAATGAGTTAGGTTATCCTTCTCGAGGAGGTCATTCCTCTATTCTCTAATAGTTGTGAGTCTAAGGGGATGAATTCTAGATGGAGAAATTGAAATCCTTGAACAAGAGTGGCATGTACAAAATACAATTTTGAAATTATTAAAGTATTTTGTGAGAGATCTATGTAATTTTAACATGAGTATATCAACCATCAACAATTATTGAATGTCTAGAATAAACAACAAAAATCCCTTCAATATACTACAAGCATCAAAATTCCAAGTTAAGGAACCTTCTTCTTTGTCTAGAACACATGGATGGTGTTAAGTAGATGACAACTAGTAATGAGTTGGCAACAAGATAGTACACAACATTTTTTATTTACTTGCAAATAGATAAAATAACAAATTGTGTATCAATTCATTCTTCTATTTCTTCATCAATGATGCATTCTCCTCTAAATCTGGTATGGTAATCGTTGAAAGAGATAAGACTTATTAATCATTGTCTTATCATATGCTTGCACCTTGTGCCATATGAACACAAAAATATTAAAGTTTTCTTCAATATAATCAAGGTTATCCTTCATGCATCTAGACCCTCCTCTATATTCATTTATTAAGGCATACTGATACATGATCTTTTCTATATTTTCTTGATTAAAATTGCCTATTGGGTCAATTTAAATTGTTAATTAGCTTTTCAATGATGGTCATATCTTCAAATGACTAGTCCACAATTGCCTTCCTCATCTCCTCTAACTTTTTTCACCAATTTGTGTGGGTTCTCATGCAAATTCAAGTTCTTTGATCCAATGGGGTACTTTTCCTATAATATCAAATGTGAGGATTCTCTCCTCCAACAACAATTTTACTTTGATTTGATTAAGTTCCTTCAGCCTAGAAATTCCATCTCATTTTTCTCCAAACTTTCTTTATAGTTAGCATTGAGATCTATAACTTTGTCTTTCCATTCTAATTAAATTTCCCCATCATGGAGAGTTGTTATTATTATTTCTTCACCTTTTACTAAGAAACCTCTTACCCATTCTTATGTTACCTCAGATACATGTTTCTTACTTTATCTCAACAATCTATTCACGGCTCCAATCATAAAACATTTCATTCATAATTTATAGGCTCCAATGATGGTGATGAGAGGGAAAGGTGGGAGAGGCACATGAGTTAGGGTTTTCAATGAGGAAGAAGGAGCCAATGTTGTTGAAGATGATGGCGATGATCTTGGATCTGTGGATGGGCTGATTTTCCTGGATGCACTTTTTGCCTGGGAGCTGCTTCTTTACCCTCATTTGGCGGTGTCTCGGATTGTTCCCCTAGCTTTTCCAACAGTTGTTGGGGACCTCGGTGGCAGTCGGCTCTTTCTTGGCTTCGTATTCACATTGAGTCTCTATGTTAATGACGTTGGTAGGGGTGTGGCCAAAGCCATGTTTTGGGGGTTTGGGCTCAATGGTGGTGCTTCGACCGGGGTTTTTGTTAAGTCTGCTTCTGGCTATAGTGTTTTTTACCCCCTTGCTTCCTTTTTCTTTCCTTTCTAGATATCTTCGGTAGGTTTGGGGGTTTTTCAAAGCTTTTTGGTGGCTGGTAGCCTGTTATTACTATGTTTTATGTGGCTTACCTCGATGCTCACTATGATTCTTTTTTGGTGAGGGTTGTTTTTGCTCTTTGTCCCTGGTCACCTGGGACTTTTTCTAATATGGGTTGTCCTCCTATAGAGGTGGAGGGGTTGTTTTTGTGTTTGATAGTGAAAGGAATGTTTATGCTTTTGGGCTGCTCTCCTCCTGACTTGTTTGAGGGGGCCTTTTCTCCTATTGAGGTAGAGATTCAGTGGCTGGGAGCAGTCTGGCTTCTACTTACTGCAAGAGGGTTTTCTAGGTTGTCGTTATTCCTTCTTCCTTGTCCTATTGAGGTGGGCCTCTTTCCTATTGAGGTGGGGAGATGGATTGAAGAGGCCTCTCGGTTGATGTCGTTACTCGAGCTGCTCGTTGAGCCTGCCTGCCATTTCTTTCATAGGTGTCTTCACAGAAAGGTTAGAGTCTTCTTTGTCCCTACCTCTCAATTTATTTTGTGGGTTGAGGGAGCCTATCAAAACCCTCCTGGATCTTTTGGGGTTCAGCTAGATCATGTTCCAGTTTTTTTGTTTCAGGTTATGGGAGCCTTGAAAAACCCAATTTTCAGGTTTTGGGAGCCTTGTAAAACCCATAGGTAGGCTGGATGCTAGTAGTTTTCAAGGGCCCAGTTTGGCCAATTAATTTTTTTGGTAAGGATCAGGTTTTGGTAAAAACCCTTTGTTGTTGGTTTTCAGAGCCAATTCAAAACCAAATTTGAAGGTTAGGGGAGTCTTTCAAAACCCTTTGTGTCTAGATTGGGATTGTATGGTTTTATGTTGTAATCTAGTGTTTATGAAAGTTATGGAAGCTATGGGTTTTTGGATACACCCCTGGTGTCTAGTGAAGGTTAAGGGAGCCTTGTTAAAACCCTTGTGCATGAGATAGGTTCTGGACTTTTGTGTCATGGTTGTG
This sequence comes from Cryptomeria japonica, assembly GCF_030272615.1. Classification (NCBI taxonomy): domain Eukaryota; kingdom Viridiplantae; phylum Streptophyta; class Pinopsida; order Cupressales; family Cupressaceae; genus Cryptomeria; species Cryptomeria japonica. Next base: position 24,117,862 of record NC_081412.1, read on the forward strand.
GTTTGGGCTGCCGGTTAACAAAGCTTATTTCTGTTGGCAACGATGTACTATAGATTCTAGATCCTGGTAAAATCTAAGGATTTCGGGTCCCTTCAAAACCTTTTGTAAGGGGTTTAGGTTCTCCTCAAAACTTGTTTATCCTTAATAAAAAATAATCTATTCATGGGAAACTATTGTTAAATTTTGAGGAACTTCATTTATTATTTCCCCTCGAGTCACTAGGCTTTTGATAAAACCCTATAACTATGAAACTTAAGCCTTTATCTCTCTCTTTATTTTCTTGACCTTGTCTAATCTAGAGCATATGACATCCATTTGAACCTTTCATTCTTTAATATCCTTCATCTTGAAAGGACATTCCAAATCAATGGTCATAATTTGCCAATTTGATAGATTCCTATCTCTTAAATCCTTCTCTGCTACATGCAAGCCCTCATAATACACCATAGTACAATCTCTTTTCTTGTTTACTGTAGACATAGCTCTAGCCTTTTTTTATTGATGGATAAGATTTTTCTTCTCTTAATAATTCATTCATATCTAGAGGGAGGACTTGAATCTATTGCTTTGTATTCAACTTTTTGTTTGAGCCAACCCACATTATCTATTATTTTCTCTATATGAAAGGCTTCTTCGTCTTGTTGCATTGATTCCTCTGTTAGAACCTTTTTAATTGTTGGGAAAATAGTGTCTCAACCTTGCATTTACATAAGGTTATTATATATAGTAAGTTTTTATTTCAGCATGAAATGGTGTGAAATTCTCCTCAAAGCTTCTAGTTGGCTAGATAAGCATTCCGATAAAGTTAAATCGCAAGATCAAAGCTAGTTTGGAAGATATTAAAAATTTTGTTTTGGAGGGATCTAATTAAAGGTTTAAATTTGATTTTGAGGAATTTAGAGGCTGCAAAACACCCTGAAAACTATGCCACTTATGAGGCAATAGAGAACTTCGCGAGATTTTTGTTGCTTCAAACGGTTCATCAATCAGACACACGGTTCATAAGTTATGGCCTCTGGAAGTTTGTACTCCTGGAATATTAAATATAATTTGTACCAGACACATAAATGAGCTGTAAAAGGGAGGGACACGTGTTGATCTGTGTTGTAACACGTCATAGGGAATCTAGAAGGGAGATAAGGTCAGCTACACCTTATTGGATGGTTTTAGCCCATGATTTTGTAATACCGTTTGATAGTTTCTTGTATTGTATCTCCTATATATGAGGTGTGTGAGATAGAGGTTGAGTGTAAGAGTCTTATGGCTATTGAGTTACCTTTGAATCTCTGATTAGTGGTACTCCTGTGAAGAGATTGCTTTGCAAGTATATTGTAATCTACCTTGATTGTTGAATAATATATTGGGTGGCTTTTGGAGTGTGGGTTTTTTCTCCCGAAAGGGTTTTCCCCACGTAAATCACCGTGTAATGGTTTGAATGTTATTATATCTATTACCGTCTTCTATAACTATTGTAAAGATCTGTAAAAGTTTTTGCATTACCCTCCTCTCAAGGTTAGTGTAGGAAGGTGTTCCGCTACTTAACTTCCTTACATTAATTGTAGGGGGAGTCTTAAGAAGAGATTCATCTCTCATTGTTTTTTAAAATCATCTGTATAGAATGACGATTAAGGGGAGATTCAACTCCTTTTATTGATTCTAAGATCTATTTCTAAGGCAAGACTTCTTCCTAGATTCCAATCACTTCATCCTCAACAGGAAATCAAACATGAACATATAGTTACATGAAGATTGAAGTAATTTTTTGCTCCATGATGTCTAGATCTTGAAGGATTTCTAAATAATATGGTGGGATGAAATTTCACCTTGATGCTTGAAGATCGTAGTGCTTGAAGGTGGATGTGAATTGAATATAGTGGATGTGAAAATGAACTAGAAGATTGCTCTTATATAGTGCTCTCAAGGCATTTTCCTGATTAGGATAACCTCCAATGGTCAAAGTAAGACATTGTGATATGAAACCAAGTAGTAGGAAGTGCACACAGACATTTTAAAATTTGGGACTTGTCTAGGGGGACAAGGGCACCTAGGGCACATTGTCTACCCAAAATAGGGCGAAAAATCCAAAGATGGGGTGCACTCATCTCGAGATAGGGATTCAAACCACCATCCAAGCAAACGACTTCAGTTTTAAGGTAAAAGGACAAAAACAGACATGGATAAGAGCTAAAATGGGTCACACTAAGGCAAGAGCACAAAAAGTGGTATAAATTGTATAGTGTTACAATTTATGATGATGAAAAAAGGTAAGTTGGATTTAGGGGAACTAATAGATGAACCAAGGCACAAGGACGATCAAAAGCTTGATAATCCAAAAAACTTAATATTTCGCCACTTTTTACCTTTTGACTTGGTTTTCTAACTAGGACATGAACATTGGGACATGAAAATTTGGAAATCCTAACACAATTGTTGTCATAATGCTTCAATTTAGTTATACAATCCCTAATTATAAAATCCATTATATTTTTCATAAACGATATAGAAAGAAAACTTATTTTCATCGTATTTTTTTCAATAAAACTTGAATAATTAATTTTGATGAAAAATAATATTACCATAACATACAAATTTGAATATTTCTTATAAATAATTAAACATTATTAAATAATAAATAATAGCATGTAATAACCCAAAGAATTTTTTTTAAATAAACCAAAACCATGACTTAATAATAAGATTTCTCTTAATAATTTAAAGTGATATTTTTAACATTAGGATTGAGAAGTTGATCATGTTTACAAGAGGCTTGTTTTAATCTTCAAAGCACTTGAAACATTATTTATGTAAACGATGGTCATGTAGAGGCAGCTACACTCTTCTTTTCTTTATGTTTGAGACATCTTGTGTATTACACTTAATTAAGTTCCAATCCCCAGACTTTCTCGCATTAACTACATCGACTCATTATATGTATCTAGTCAAGTCTTGTAGTGTTGTTAGAATCTTCTAGCTCATCTTTGTTACGTTTAGAACATTTTATACTTTCTTAAGTTGATATTTTTTATAAAATCAATTGTAAAATTTGTTAATAGTCTTTGTTTTACTTTACAAAGTAGTTATTTAGATGGTTTAGTAAAACATTTGAGTAAATTTAGTTGGCATTTTTACAATTAAAGAATTATGTTTTAGTGTAGGTTTTTATTTTCCTAGTTCGGTTTATTATTTCCCGTTTTGCTTAGGTTTTTTCTACACTTTAATTAAGCTTGCTTAGGTTAATAAAGCATGTTTACTTAAGACAAGTGGGTATTGAGGTGTCGACATGCTATGAGGAGGTGCATTTACTATGTTTAGACCATCATGGTGGTTTCTCCTCATTGGCCGGTATTGCCACCTCCACCCCTCTCTTGAGTCTATATAAACATGCTACCTTGCTTGTATTTTCATATAGTTGGAGATAGTAATTTGATGCTATTTTGCCTTGGAGAACTTCACATCAGTTTTCTCTCGGTATCAATATTATGCTATTTATTTCATTTGCATTTACATTTTATTTGATATATCTCTTTCTATTCAATTCTAGGTTGTAATTTGTTTCTCAGATTTTAACATGGTATCAAAGCCTGTTTTGAAAGATTATATTATTATAGAGATCTTGTAAAATCTTGTTGTGTTTTCTTTTGCATTTTTCATGATTTGAAAAACCAGCAAAGGTTTATGAAGATCAAGTAATATTGTTTTACATATTTGTTTTTTTTTGTAAAACAAGGTTTTTGAAGCTTAGATTTGTGAAGGAACTTTCAAATAGTGTGTCTTGATGCCTAACAAACCTTTCCTTTGTGTTTGGAAGGCCTAAACACCTCTATTTTCATATAAAGTGTGTGCAGATCGGACACCAAAAGCTTTGCATGCCGTCTTTTCTTTGTTGATGGCATTTTTTACACTATGGCCCCATCTTCTAAAAGCGATAAAGAAAAACCCTTTCTGGGTTTGTTTTGCCGTTGAAAAAAACCCATCTGGGTCGTTGCCAGATTTTTTATTCAGTCAATAGATCTTTTGAAAATTACGTCGGAAAGCTTCAGCCAGACCCCTCACCATTGCAGTTTTCAATTTTGCATCTAATCTTCAAATAAGGTTTTCTTAGTCATACGAAGGTATTTTTCAGTGAATTTTTTTTTGAAATGGGGTATTTTTGTGTTCTCTTTGCAATGGTGTAATCAATGGTTTCTTAGAAGTTACCAATTTTCCATAAATTAAGTTTTATCAGCATATCTGAAGGGCAGTCCTCGTTTTATGAACTTCAAACCACTATGAATTTCACATGTGATCTCGGATTTAGGTCATTATTTTTTTGAAAGTGGATATTTTTTCAAGTATAATACATTGGTGTTGGTTTTATGCTCATATTATGAGATATTATTTTTACCTTCAGTATTTGTGTCCATTTTTTGGTCTTTGTAAAACTCTGGAAAATAAATCCAGCATTGTAAATGCACTAAATTATAAAGTGCCACCTTATAATATCCAGGGCGGTGATTTCTGATCTAGTACAAAGGGGGGGGGGTGTTGAGTGTGTTCTCTCTAAGTTTTTCATCTCTCTTTCCTGCACAAGCAATCTTACTTTCTGAATTAAAATGGATCAAAATACAATACCAATACTTACACCTTACAACTACTATGAGTGAAAATAAAAAATGGCAATCTATCTTAAGAAGTTGGGGTTGTTTAGAGTAACTATGGGACTTGAAACTGAACCAACACTAATTGTAGAAAAGACAAAATGGTTTAACAAATATGATGAAGCTTATGGTACTCTATGTATGTCTGTATCTTCTAATCTTCTTTTTCATGTTGAATCTGCTACAACTCCAAACGATGTATGGACAACATTAGAAGGGTTGTTTGGTAAACAAGATGAGTTAAGGGGACACCAATTGGAGAATGAGCTAATAGGGATAAATCCATGTAATTTTGATATAATTTAGGACTTCTTCACAAAACTAAAGGCTGTAAGATTGCAATTGAAGGCATGTAGGATAGATAAGAAAGACTCACAATTGATTCTAAGCATTCTTTCCAAACTTGGTCCAAACTATTCAGTTTTTGTTTCTACTTTCTATACTACAAAAAGTGCCTTAGGAACCAGCTTTAAAATGCCTTTTCTTAATAATTTTGCAAAAGAACTCACACAAGAACATGATAAGATGATTCAAATGGGCACAGTTAAGCCCTCTAAATCTCAAGCCTTGGTTGCCGACCAAGGTACAAAAGATCAAAGTGGGCTTTCTAAGCAAGAAAAGAAACCAAAAACCAAGGAGAAAAGAAGCAAGAACAGAAGCTAGTAACTTCAAAAGAAACTAATGATGCATCTTCTTCAAAGAGTGACAAGCCCAAGAAGGAAAAAACTAAGTGTTCCTATTGTAAGAAACCTGGTCATGATGAACATAAATGTCTAAAGAAGAAAATTGATCATTTGACTCATCTTCTAGAAAAGAACAACATCAAGGTGCCTGATTCTTTCAAACCAAGTTCATCTCAGGAATATTCAAAGGATGCAAGTAAGGGGAAAGGAAGGGGAAAGGCCCTAGTTGTTGTTGCTTCCCGATCTAATTCCTGGATTATTGACTCAGGTGCTTCGCACCACATGGCTTCATCAAAGGATAGTTTTTCCTCCTTGGAGTCATGTTCTATGCCATCTATTCTATTGGGTGATGATACTCCTGCTAAAGTGCATGGGAGAGGGTCTGTTGATGTGGGTGAAGGAACATTTCAGGATGTCCTTTGTGTTCCATCTTTGTCAACTAATCTCATATCTGTCTATAAGATCACTCACACTAGCTCTAGCAAGTGGGTTGAGTTCACTCTAGACATAGTGGTAATTAGTGAGATGCATAATGGGTCTACAATTGTAGTGGGAAAGGCAGATCATCAGTCTAGACTATATCACTTTTCTCACTTTTTTCTTGATTCTCCTTTACTTGCATTGCTTACTCACTCAGATAAGGTGATTCATTTGTGGCATCAGCTATATGGCCACTTGAACTACCACTAATTGCAGCAGCCCAGTCAACATGACATGGTTATAGGGTTGCCTTCTATTTGATCTCTTGATGGAGTTTGTCAAGGATGCATTCTTGGCAAGCACCCTGAAGAAATTTTTTATAAAGGAAAAGCATGGAGAGCCACACAACTTTTGGAGCTAGTTCACAGTGATTTAGTAGGACCATTTCCAAATCCTTCTTTTAGCAGGGCCAAATATGTTTTGACATTCATTGATTATATTTCTCGTTACACCTTTGTATATTTTCTCAAACAAAAGTCTGAGGTCTTTGAGTCTTTTGGGGAATTCAATGCCTTTGTAGAGAAGCAATCAAGGAAAACTATCAAGGTTTTGTGCACCGATAAGGGGGGGCAATATGTCAACCAGAGGTTTGAGCAGTTTTGTATCTCAAAAGGCATTGATCTTCAACACACAGTTCCCTAAACTCCACAAAAAAATGGCGTTGTGAAATGTAAAAATCAGTCCTTGAAGGAAATGGCTAATTGTATGATCCACTCCAGGTCATTAGCACCTGAGTATTGGGCAGAGGCCATCAACTGTGCATGTTATATCCAGAATCGGGTTCCTCATCGAGTTGTGAAGGAGTAACTTCTATCCAAGCTTGGACTGATCGAAAACCCACAGTCAAACACTTTCGTGTGTTTGGGTCTCCTTCATGGGCCCACATTCCAGCAGAGAAACACAAGGCTATGGATCCGCAGAGAAAACCTTGCATATTTATAGGGTATCCAAATAATATCAAAGGCTACAAGCTTCTCCATCCTATCACACATGAGCTTTTCATTGAAAGGAGTGTTCATTTTGAGGAGGATACTTCCATTTCTTCTTCTGCCACTTCTTCATCTTTCATTTTTATGGAGACATTGTGAGTTCATCATGATATTTCTTCCCAGGATTTTTATCCTCCTGATCATTCTGAGGAATCTTCTTCCTCCACTTCAAATAAAGATGATGAGGATTCATCTTCCTCTTCTGTTAATCATCCTTCAGAGGGTGATGATTCTCCTCCAGATTATCCTCATTCCCTAGCTACTAGGCCTCTTTGGGCTCGTCAAACATTGGAGTCAGCAAGTAATTAGGTTGGTGATCCTTCAGATGAGAGAAGAACAAGGTCACAATTTGAGCATGCTCCACATCTCTTCTTTACTACAGCTTCCGATCCACAAACCTTTCAGGAAGCTTCGGGTGTCCCTGAGTGGGATGCAACTATGCAGGAGGAGTTCAATTCCTTGGAGAGGAACCATACTTGGGATTTACTCCCTCTTCCTAAGGGAAGAAAACTTTTTCAGTGAAGTGTGTTGCCGGGAATAATCATTATGTTATGTTGTTATATTATGTTTATGTTGTCATCGGTAATAATGAGTTACGGTGGTCAGTTAGTTAGCCGACGGGTAGGTAGTTGGAGTCGCGACGGTTGTGTCGTACCCCTTCGGGTATTATATATTGTGTACCTTTTCTTCGAAGTAGGATCATGTTAGTCGTGTCAGATATAATGTTATAAGCACTTGATGTACATGGACTGTTGAATTAATATAGAGACTGATTATTTAATATATTTCCATTATGTTCTGTGCATTTACTTTCTGCATTTAACCGTTTACCCGAGAGGGCAAACATTTGGTGCCGCTGCCTAGACATACTCGGGAACAGAAGACACGGATGGCGCATAGACACAATGGGCCTCCCCGTTGGTGAAGTAAACCCAGAGGCCAATGACGTGCGGACAGAACTTTATACAGGAGAAGACATGGCAACGCGAGAATTTTCAATTTTGCTCCAGGTAGCCATTCAGACATACATTCGACGAGAAGCAGTGGAGGCAGAAATCCCACCAAGTGTCGTGTGGACAGCACTGGAGGTTAGCCCGGCAGTAAACCGGTTGATGAACCACCTCCCCCGGTTGCTTGCACAAGCATCGCTGGCACAACAGGCTCGCCTGGAGGAGATTGCCCAGGAAGAGCGACGACAACAAATCCTGCAACGCTACGAAGGGAACAGCCGACGGGAAACGGAACGAGATGGCGCTAGGCCAAGAGGAAATTGAACCTGGTAATAATCCCAACACACTGCTAAAATAAATTGTGGCCGAAAGGCAAAATAAAAATAAAAATAATAAAAGTTTTTTTGTGTACATGGCGTGTGTTTCTTGTGTATGGAAGTGACTTATGCCCAATAGACTAAATAAGGACAAAAATAAAAAGATACAGAGTGACGAATGGGAAGTGGCACAAACCGCGTTGAATCTCAGACAGCAGATAGAACGAAGGCGTAGGCTAAGGCAGCTTGCCGAGGGATGACCGGCCAAGGGGTTGCCCGAAGGGAACCCAGGAGGTGTCACAGAGGTTGTGGAGGCAGAGATAGACGGAGAGAACTACACTGTCTACACTGTTGTAGGGCTGCCAGAAGGAGTCACGGAGGGTGCCGAAGGAGAACTCTACAGTTCGTCAGAATACCACTGTAGGGTAAGAAGCCGTGAAGAGTTGGTGGAACAAACAAGGCGAAGTCTAAACCTGATCGACGCTACCAGAGACTTGCTAAAGAATTTGTCCATTTCAGAGGACAACCAGAGGGAGACAACGGAAGGTGACGGTACGACCGAAGGTGCCGAGGGAGCACAAGGGTACCGTACGGGAGGCAATTTGTTTGGTTCAGTGTCAGCAACTTTTTCCGGAGGACCCACGAGTGGAGGTTCAGTTGCAGGAGGTGGAGGATCGCCAGGTACAAGCACACAAGGAATTAGAGGAGCGAGACCCAGCGGTGGGATGGCAAGTAAACAAAAATTGCCAAAGTTCACAGGGGAGGGCAAGGAAGACCCCTTACGACACTGCCGTACATGTGAAACCATTTGGTCCGCCAACGGAGTAACAAACTAGGATGACTGGGTACAGCAGTTCCTAGCCACGTTACAAGGAGTTGCCATAGATTGGTACTCCGATGTGGACAAACAAAAAGTGGTCACGTGGGCCAATCTACAGAAGGACTTCATGGGGGAGTTTCAGTTGCTCCGTGATGACAATGAAATTGTAACGGAGATATACAATACCAAACAAGGTACCAGGGAGACAGTACGGGCATACAGTCAGAGGCTGAAAGAACTCTTGGGTAAAATGGAAAGCCAACCCGCAGATGGATTGAAGAAACGATGGTTCGTTGAAGGGTTGAAATCCTCCCTACGGAGGAAGATGAAAATTGTACCCCTGACGTCATATGATGATGCTTATAATAGGGCGATGGACCTGGAGAGAAAACACAAAACATCAAAGAAGAAGAAAAGTAATAAATCCTCATCCGAGGATGATGACTCTTCACAGGAAAGCAGCAGCAATGACGAGGCTAGCAAACGGGTGCAAGCGCTCCAGAAAGACGTGGAGCGAATGAGACAAGAATTCAAAATAATGAGAAGCACTGGTCGAAACGAAGGGGACATATGGTGCACTGAGTGCAAAGAGGAAGGGCACACAAAGGGTACTTGCCAAAAGAAGGCATTCTGCGAGATTTGCCAAGTGATGGGACACTCCACCAAGGAGTGCCCATACAACATGAAAACCCGAAGTACGCAAATGAACCAGGTGTTGTTCACGGAGCAGGCCACAACATCTGCACCAGCGGGTACGGGCCAACATACTAACACAACGGCATCATCTGGAGGATACCGGGACAACAGACGTGGCGGCGAAAGGAATAGCAACAATAACAATAACGCAAGCCATATCCAGTATGATGCCAAGGGCCGGCCAATTATCCAATGTAGGGCCTGTAATCAGTGGGGGCACTTCGCCCGTGATTGCACGAAGGAAGCCACCCCTCAGCACCTCTGTCGTTGGTGTGGGCCAGGCGACCATGAGGACGCAAATTGCCCGCAGGTAGGGGTTAATCTCCTCAACATTGAGAAGGCTGAGAAGACTGGTGAGAAAGAAGTACTGGCAATCACCCGCACCCAGATGAAAAAAGCCACTTATCCTGACCCCCGTACGGAGAAGGAGAGATTACGGGAGGCAAAGGCCAATATTGAACGTGAGATGATGACCGAACGACGGGACAACAAGGTGGCGAGTACATCATCCCGTACAGAAGCGAAAAATAACATCATTGGGAAAATCTTGCAGATGGAGGTGCCGATAAAGGTAAAAGACCTTCTAGACTCTATGCCACAATTGAGGACTGCCATCCTCACCAATGTGCAAAGCACCGCATCATCGAGTGCACCACAGGTAGGGGTTCCCGCCACTGCATCATCGAGTGCACCACAGGTAGGGGTTCCCGCCACCGCTTCAAAGAGTACACCACAGGTGGAGGTTTCCGTCAGCCCTTCGACTGACCCGATGTTACTAGCCTTGAGCAGTGGTAGACACCCAGCTGTGGTAGAAATGGGTATCCGTGGGACCATTTTGAAGAACACCATTGTGGACAAGGGATCTGGGGTGAATGTACTACCAGAAGAAACATGGAAGCGGCTGGGGAAGCCCACCCTGTGGCCACCCACATTCAATCTAGTGGGAACGGACCAACACGACATTAAGCCACTCGACCTGTTGATGGCCCAGCAAGTGACAATTGGTATGCAACCATTCTTATTAGATTTTGTGGTTATTCCCTCGAAGAAGAAAGGCTATGACGCCATCCTGGGGAGAGCATGGTTGATCAATGTGAGGGTAAACCACAGCTGGAAGAAAAATACACTTTCCATGGAGAAGGGAGGGCGGAAATATACCATTGACCTACACACCCAAGATGTCGGCAAAGAGCTCGCCTCTTCTGACTCGGACTCAGAGGACTCTAATAAAGGGGAAGGGGGTCCCGATGAAAGCAAGGGCAAGAACGCGATGGAGCCGAACAGTGAAGGGGTGCTCGAATTGGAGGGATGTTCTGAAGATGAGGTATGCTCACTTAACGGGCTCTTCCATTGGCAAATGGAGGATTACGAAATGTTCCAAAGCTATAGGCTCGAAGTAGAGGAACCAGCGCAACCAACAGAGGTGTACCTGTCAGAATACAAAGAATATTGGAAGGGAGACGCCCCAAACCTTGGCGATGTAGATAATCCGAAGAGTGTCGGCAACGATTGGAACCCTGTGTGGAAGACCCCAGTCTTCAAAATCTTTATTATTCTTCTTCTTCTTATGTACGGGAAGGAGGTCGTGGTCCCTATAGAATTTGTGGTTCTAGGTCTTCCGATGGCCATTGAAAATAGACTTGCCACCAACGGGCCCAAATTGAAACCCTACCACGCGAAGCACGCAGGGGACCCGAGAGGCCGGACGGACACCCGAGAGCCCGAAGGGGGACCCGAGAGGATGGAAGGGGACCCGAGAGGCCGGACGGACACCTGAGAGCCTGAAGGGGGACCCGAGAGGCCGGACGAACACCCGAGAGCCCGAAGGGGGACCCGAGAAGATGGAAGGGAACCCGAGAGGCCGGACGGACACCTGAGAGCCTGAAGGGGGACCCGAGAGGATGGAAGGGGACCCGAGAGGCCGGGCAGGCGACTCGCCAGGCACAGGACCAAAATGGGAGACTCTCAGGCGAGGCAAACTGAGAAGGATGAAGGGAGATCCCAGAGACAGGGGACTCGAGCCGAAGACTCTCTAGACAACTCAAAAAAAATAAAAAATTTAAAAAAAAAAATGAAAAAATTTGGAAAAAACCGTACAGTCGTATGACAACGACCGTACGGTAAAAAAAAAAAAAAAAGAGGGACGGACCTACGGTGGGACCACCGTGCGGTGGTAACACTGACAGTGACCACCGTGTGGTGGGCCACCGGCAGTGGTAACACCGACGGCGACCACCGTGTGGTGGTAACACTGACGGCAACCACCGTGCGGTGTGCCACCATCGACGGCGACCACCGTGCGGTGGTAACACCGGTGGTGACCACCGTGCGGTGGACCACCGTGCGGTGGACCACCGACGGTGGTAACACCGGTGGTGACCACCGTGCGGTGGACCACCAGCAGTGGTAACACCGTACGGTGGACACCGGCGGTGGCACCCGCAACTACAAAGCCGCACAGCATGCAGCCCACAGTCGCACAACTCACTCGCCCGCACACTCACGCACCGAACAGCCCATAGCCCATAGCCGCACAGCACACAGCGCGATGCCGCACAACCATGTAACCGCAAAAACACACACGCAGTCGCTTCGTCGTCAGTGGTCATTGTACGGTTGAACTGCGTTGGGCGTGCGGAAGGAGGACCGTACGGTGTGCACTGTTGAGCATGTTGTTGATATGCTGGAGGTGTGTCCGTACGGTAAGAAGGGTGTCGACCACACGATTGGGAAGGTGGCCGCACGATCGGAGGTGCCAATGCTGTTGTTGACCGTACAAGGAGGTTGTATGGCCAAGGTGCTATCGGGGACATTCCAGTGCCCCCCCCCCAAAAAAAAAAAAAAAAAATGACGACGACCAGATTTAAAATGATTTGCTGGAGTTTGAAGCCAGGACACTGGAAATTCAGAGTGGAAAAGAAGGGTTTTTGGCATCTTAAAATATCACAGAAATGCAGTGCGCCATGGACTTTCGTATGGTTTTGAGGGTTGTAAATTGGTGTTGGTGGCGGGGGCGCTGCCCCTCGACCCTGCCCTGTACTGCGACAAGAAGCGCACCTGGGGCGCTGCCCCAAGACCCTGCGAGGGGCACTGCCCCAGACCCCGTGAGGGACGCTGCCCCTTGACCCCGCTGGGGGCGTTGCTCCCAGACCCCCAGTTTATTTTTTGAGCTACAATACACTTTTTCGAGTTGGGCGAAGGGCATCTGAGAAGTCATGGTAAGTGTGGGTTGCTCCGTACGGTGAGAAAGAAGCCTGACGCTAAGCATTGGTGGGGAAGCCATAAGCCGCAGAGGGAGACAAATTTGGAGGTTGGGAACAAACAGAGTTTGAGGGAAGGCATTGCAGGTCCACGTAGTTGTATGACACTAGGGAGTTATTCAGTTCAATTTTTGGCCTTTGGGGAGTGTGATGGAGGATTTGAGGTGTCTCCTAGCATTTGTGCTAGCGGATTGTGGCCACCTCCAGGCATGACTGGTACGCTTTGAGGAACTCGGAGTATGTCTCGGTTGGACGTGAGGTTGCCTTGGTGGATGCACAGAGGGCTCGAGAGGAGCTGACCACCAGATTGGAGGCAATAGTCGCGTGAGACTTAGTTCAGCGTACCCAGGAGTTGGATGCCGGGAGAGCAGCACGGGTGGCTATCGAGGACAAATTGGCTAGGGAGATAGTATCAATTGAGTAGCAGTTGGTGGAAGCTGTGACTGAAAAACGTGTTTTGCAGACAAGTTTGAGTTAGGCACAGGAGGACTGTGATGGCAAAGGAAGCAATATTGGTGAAATCCGCACTTGAGCATCGGATGGTAGCAGAAAAGGGTTTTCAGGCGAGGACACAGCAAGTGTATAAGATTCGAGCCTGACTGGCGTCAATAGTTTCTGCCATTCATTTCTATTTTGTATTAAGTCATCAGAGTCGACTTCTTTTCTTGGGGGGGATGATGTTGCCGGGAATAATCATTATGTTATGTTGTTATATTATGTTTATGTTGTCGTCGGTAATAATGAGTTACGGCGGTCAGTTAGTTAGCCGACGAGTAGGTAGTTGGAGTCGCGACGGTTGTGTCGTACCCCTTCGGTATTATATATTGTGTACCTTTTCTTCAAAGTAGGATCATGTTAGTCGTGTCAGATATAATGTTATAAGCACTTGATGTACATGGACTGTTGAATTAATATAGAGACTGGTTATTTAATATATTTCCATTATGTTCTGTGCATTTACTTTCTGCATTTAATCGTTTACCCGAGAGGGCAAACAAAGTGGATCTACCAAACAAAATTTTCTGCAAATGGGTCGATTGATAAGCATAAGGCTCGCCTGGTCACCAAAGGATTATCCCAGGTTGTTGGGATTGACTACTTTGAGGCTTTTGTGCCAATTGCCAAGATGAATTCCATCTAACTTGTCCTTGCTATTGCTACAACCCATCATTGGGAAGTTCATCATATGGATGTGAAAAGTGTTTTTCTTCACGGCGACCTTCAAGAGGAGATATATATGGAGCAGCCACAGGGGTTCGCCCAGGATCCTTCACTCGTTTGTCACCTTCGGAAGTCTCTCTATGGCCTTAAACAGACCCCTCATGCTTGGTATGCCAAGATGGACTCCATCCTTCTATCATTTGGGTTCAATCGGTGCCATTCTAATCCAAACGTCTATATTTTGTTGCTGGATGATACTCCCACCTTCCTTGTTCTCTATGTTGATGACTTGTTTATCACTAGGAGTCAGTCATCCCATGTCAAGGCAGTCAAAACAACCCTTCATGATCGCTTCTTGATGTCTGACTTAGGCCTACTCCACTACTTCTTAGGGATTGAGATTACTCAGTCACCTTCTGGTATCTTCATTGGACAACCTAAGTACTCTCTTGATATGCTCTTGAGATTTTGCATGGCTAACTATAAGCCTGCACCGACTCCATTTCTGTTAGGAGTCAAACTTGAGGCTTCTTGTTCTTCACCCTTGGCAGATGCTACCTTATATTGTCAATTAGTTGGAAGCCTCATATATTTGAGTCACATGAGGCCTGATATTTCATATGCAGTGGGCTTGGTCTCTAGCTTCATGCAGGAGCCACATGAGCTGCATTAGAAAGCAGTTAAGCAGATTCTTTACTATGTACATGGTACTCATATTTATGCGATTCATTATACAATGGGCATGGATATTGACTTGGTGGGATATACAGATTCAGATTGGGCGGGTGATTCTCAGGATCACAAGTCCACTTCAGGGTATTGCTTCTCTCTTGGTTCTAGTCCAGTTTCTTGGCTGAGCAAGAAACAATCTGCTATTGCTCTTTCATCTACTGAGGCTGAGTATCAAGGAGCAGTTAATGCTACTACTAAGGCCATTTGGCTTCAGAACATTCTCACTCAGTTTGGCATTTCCTTTCAAAATCCTACAGTCATCTTTTGTGACAACCATAGTGCTATTCAGATTTCTCGCAATCCGGTCCATCATCAATGAACCAAGCACATTGAGATTCACATGCACTACATTAGGGAGCTGATTCATGAGCAGGTTCTTGATCTTCATTACTGTCTGACATCATATCAAACTACAGACATCTTCACCAAACCATTCACTGAGAGAAAGTTCATTCATTTGAGAGCTTCGCCTGGGGTGCGACAAGTGTTCTCTTTTGTTGGGGTGGCTTCTTAGCTCTCTCTCTCTCTCTCTCTATTCTAGGGGGGTGTACTCTCATTTATTGGGGGGAGCTTCTTCTTTGTTGGGGGGAGGACTATGTACATGGGTACCTCATTAGGCTGCATTTGACGGGATCCATATTTTCACCCACCTAAGCTATGCTTAAGGGGGGATGTTAGTGTAGGTTTTTATTTTCCTAGTTGGGTTTATTATTTTCCCTTTTTCCTAGGTTTTTCCTACACTTTAATTAAGCTTGCTTAGGTTAATTAAACATTTTTACTTAAGACAAGTGGGTATTGAGGTGTCGGCATGCTATGAGGAGGTGCATTTACTATGTTTAGACCATCATGGTGGTCTCTCCTCATTAGCCAGTATTGCAACCTTCACCCCTCTCTTGAGTCTATATAAACATGCTACCTTGAATGTTTATAATGACGTCCTTGGAAGCAATGCCGTCTGTAAAATGTGAAGATGCAGGCAGTGTGGGATGCGGAAGGCGCAGCACAGAACCATCTGAAAAGATCTTCAACTTCCCTTCTTTCTCTCTTTCCACAATTATATAGTCTTTGCAAATGGTCTGCATCTCCTCAACTTCTCCTTAAGCATCCGTTCTTAGTCTTTCCACAAAACTATGCGCATGGCTATGCGCCCCAAATAGTTAGTCCACTATATCCTACGTAACAAAGCTAAATCGTTTTCCATTAAGATTAATGTGTTGAAATATCTTCTTGTTGACCGAACGAACGAAGGGACTCGCCGCTGCTCCTCCTGAGAAACCTTGCAGAAAAAATAAGAAAGTCGAGCAGCCTGCAAGGAATGGGTTAAGAAAAAAGACCAATCGAATTCTTGAAGAGGGTGAAATTCCTTCAATTAAGATGGCAATTATTCCACTCGAGAGAAGTTTGCCGCCTTCATTATTGGGTTGTATTATAGGACGTAGCCAACCTGCAAGCAGATGCAAACTTCTTCTCTTTGCCCTTAGATACGCCTTGACAACCTCAAAATGGAGATGCTATCATGACATAAAATTGATTAACAAATCAAATCATTTAAAGCTATCTGCTTTAAACTCATTCTCATCCAACTTTCCTTTCTGACCTCATAGTCATCTGAGCAAACTACCTAGTAATCCTCCATAAGATAAGGTGAGTGGCAACTATTTTTAATGAATTCGAAGATGAAGAGCCAGGGGGATTCCATACAATGTTTTCAACTCAAATTTTTAAAGCTATGTACCAATCATAATTTTGAGCATCTAGAGTATCCGAGAGGTACTTGTGTAGTGGTTTCTTTGAAATCTGAACATAATCTTGTTGTAGAGTAAGGATTCATCACCACTTATTCATCAATAGTTGCAACATGTGTCTTTTGAGTTTGAAATAATTGGCTAGGAGGTTTTTCCCAATGGATTTTCTCTTTTTCCTATTGGTTTTAATTTGGTACATCATTAGTCTTTGTTCCGGGATTCAAGTCACTTTTTATCCATCTAGTTACACTTAAGGGCAGTACTAAGTGTGTAATATTCTACCTAGAATATTTCTTCTAGATAATTTTTTCTTGTTGATGTTGTCTACTATGGATAAGCTTGTTGAGGTGTACTTTCTCTCATACAGTTTCATAACCCACATTCTAGATAGCAGCTGTTATTCTTGATAGCCCATCCTCTTGCTATATATTGTCAATCATATTGTGAGTTTAGAAAATCCATTTTGACTATTGTATTGCACATTCTATATTTTAGTTAATCCCTTAACTTTTTGATATTAACAATCTATTCTAAGATCTTGGCTATTCCTACAAGAAATGTCAATACCCTAGATAATCTTAAAATGCCACAATAATATAGAGGCAAGCAAGCTTAACCCAAATAAGAATAGAAGAGAATGGTACACGAGCAGGTTATTTGGATCAAAATAAAGAAACTAGAATTTGGTGCTTAACTAACTACCATCTAAAAACAAATGGTGAGAATCTAAAATAATATCAATGTATTTTAATGAAACATGACCAATATTTAAGTAAATTGGTCAAAATTGATCATAATTCAGATGTTAACATATAAAAGCATATATTTTCAAATTCTTCTCCATATGTGTGTGTGTGATATTTTAGAAAAGGGCATTTTGTCCTTGTAGGCATGAATATATGATGATTATGTCAATTTAAGTGTTTTTAATCGGAATTCCTAGTAACAATAGTTAGCCTTCAATTTTTTAACATATTGTATTCATTGGTTTTAAATGTTATTCTTAAACACCAAATAGGTTAATAGGTTAAAGGTATATTTTTGCTAATAAAAATATTAAAATTATTTGCCACTTTTATATGTTATTAGAGTGTAAATTGTTTTTGATTCTTTAACAATTTAATCATGTTACATGTTATAATAAAGTATGTTACATGTTTAATGTTGTTGAAGATGATGGCAATGATCTTAAATCTGTGGATGGGTCAATTTTCCTGGATGCACTTTTTGCCTTGGAACTGCTTCTTTACCCTCATTTGGTGGTGTGTCGGCTTGCTCACCTAGCTTTTCCGGCAGTTGCTAGGGATCTCGGTGGCGGTCCGCTCTTTCTGGACTTTGTATATGCATTGATGCTCCATGGTAATGATGTTGGTAGGGGTGTGGCCGGTGCCATGTTTTGGGGGTTTGGGCTCAATGGTGGTGCTGCAACCGGGGGTTTTGTTAACCCTTCTTCTGACTACAATGTTTTTTAGCCCCCTTGCTTCCTTTTTCTTTCCTTTCTAGATACCTTCAGCAGGTTTGGGTGTTTTTTGGAGCTTTTTGTTCGCTGGTAGCCTGTTATTACTATGTTTTATGTGGCTTCCCTCAATGCTCACTATGATTCTTTTTTGGTGAGGGTTGTTTTTGCTCTTTGTCCCTGGTCTCCTGGGACTTTTTCTAATTTGGGTTTTCCTCCTATAGAGGTGGAGGGGTTATTTCTGTGTTGGACTGTTAAAGGAATGTTCGGGCTTTTGGGCTATTATCCTCCTGGATTTTCTAAGGTGGCACTTTCTCCTCTTGAGGTGTCATAGGAGAAATCTATGGTGGATTTTATGAAGTACTTGGACAAAGAGATTAAAGGTTCTTTGAGAAGTTGGATGGTCATAATTTGGGAAATCTCTAATGGTTTAGATAGGTCCACTGACATATGTATTCAGAAGGCATTGTATAAGATTCTTTTGGATTTAGAATACAATTTCAAGCATTGGAACACCGTTGAAATTGTACAATCACTAAATTTGTTGGATATTGATGCTGCTAGGACATGTTGTTGTCATTGATGTCAACATAATCTTGTGTTTTGGTGTTACAGAAAGTTGTTTGGTGATCCGATGTCTGCAATGAGTTGGTCTGGTGGTTGGGATGCTAAATCAACTAGAGATACTTCATTTATTCCATGATTCTATGTGGCGATTTGGTCGAGTTGTGGATTTTGGCATAAAGACTGTTCTTCTGTGCTCTATAGTTGGCAGAGTCCGGTATTTGATCCTTTGTGCTCTGGTATGATCACATTTTTGGTTGCGGATCTGGGAGAGTATTTTGGATGTTCATATGTATCTTCATTTCAAATGGTTCATGATTTAGTGCTCCGCAAGTTATCTTTCTAGTCTGAATTATTGCTGATAAGTGTTCTTGAGTATTAGCGTGTTGATCGATGAAGATTTGAATAAAGATGGAGATGAAGGGTTGCGTCAATGTTCAACACTCGTGGTCATGTCATTTCGCAGCCAAATTTCAATGAAGTAATTTCACTTATGGTCATCTGCGCAAATACGAGACAATATTTAACTGGGATAGTTGGTAGAGAGTGCATGTATACGTCTTGCTTTATTTTTTTCATTTCTTTGTATTTACATTTTCTCACTGATTTTTTCATGCCTGTTCTTTTCTCGAGATTTAATTTTTTTATTCCTTTTAAAAACTTTTTATGCTAATCAATCATTACATGATAAAGTTTCAAAATCAAGGGAAATTTTAGGGTATTATAATCAATGAATTTTAATAAATTTTTAATGATTGTTTCTTTATTAAGTAAATTTTAGAAAAAAAGTCATTTGATCATCAAGTTTTGTATAATTTTTTAAACTAGCGATTAATAAGGGCTAGTGGCTCTAGTCATTTTGATAGTATAC
Source organism: Cryptomeria japonica (assembly GCF_030272615.1). NCBI lineage: Eukaryota > Viridiplantae > Streptophyta > Pinopsida > Cupressales > Cupressaceae > Cryptomeria > Cryptomeria japonica. The sequence continues at coordinate 24,137,223 of NC_081412.1, forward strand.
CAACTCAAGGGTGTCTTGAATGGCTATCCACTTCAAAGCATATCCTTGCAAAGCAAAATCTTTTTATATTTAGATTACAAGCTTCTATATCTAGAGACCAAGCACCTATATATCAAACCCTTGAATTAAGTTCACCAATGTAGGCTACGTACCAACCATTATTTTGAGCATCCGAGAGTATCCGAAAGTTACTTGTGTAGCGGTTTCTTTGAATCTGAACAAGTAATCTTGTTTTGAGTAAAGATTCATCCACAAATTTCTCAGTCTTGGGAATTCGACAAATTGCTTCTACAACCATTCTTTCTACGTTGCTATTTTTCAAATATCCAATGCCTCTGATAATAGACTATGACAATGGTTATTATCATTTAAAGCTATCTACATTAAGCTCATTCTCATTCAGCTTATCTTTCTCACCTCATAGCCATCTGAGCAGACTACCTAGTAATCCTCCATAAGATAACGAGAGTGGCATTTGTTGTTAATTAATTCAAAGATGAAGAGATTTTTCTACATTTAGAGGAGGAATTCCATACAAGGTTTTCAAATAAAAAATTTTAAAGTTGTGTACCAATCTTAATTTTAAGAATCCGAGAGTATCATAGAGGTACTTGTGGAGTGTTTTCTTTGAATTTGAACTTAATCTTGTTGTAGAGCAAGGATTCATCACCAGTTCTTCATCAATAGTTGCAACATGTTCCTTTTGAGTTTGAAATAATTGGCTAGAAGGTTTTTCCCAGTGGATTTTCTCCTTTTCCTATTAGTTTTAAGTTGTTACATCATTAGTCTTTGATCCAACACCCAAATCACTTTTTATCCATCTAGTTAAGCTTAAGGACGGTACTAAGTGTATAATACTCTACCTAGAATATGTCTTATATATAGTTTATCTTGTTGATGCTATCCACTATGGATAATCTTGTTGAGTTACATACTCTCTTGCATAGAGTTGCATAACCTATATTCTAGATAGCAACTGTTATTCTTGATATCCCATCCTCTTGCTATATATTTGTCAATCATATTGTGAGTTTAGCAAATCCATTTTGACTATTGCATTGCACATTCTATAATTTATTTAATCTCTTAACTTGTTGATATCAACCATCTACTCTAAGATCTTGGCTATTCCCATAAGAAATGTCACTAGCCTTTAGTCTTAAACCAACACAATATTATAGAGGCAAGCTGACCCAAATAAGAATAGAAGATAGAATGGTGCCTTATTTGGATCAAAATAAAGAAACTAAAATTTGGTGCATAACTAACTACCATATATAAAAATGGTTAGAATCTAAAATAATATCAATGTCTTTTAATGAAACATGACCAATATTTAAGTAAGCCGGTCAAAATTGGTCATAATTAAATATATAAACATACAAAAGCCCATATTTTTAAATACTTGTCCATGTGTGTGTGTGTGTGTGTGTGTGTGTGTGTGATTTAAAAAAAGGGTATTATGTCCTTGTAGATGTGAATATATGATGATTATGTCAATTTAAGTGTTTTTAATTGGAATTCCTAGTAACAATAGCTAGCCTTCAATTTTTTAACAAATTATATTCATTGGTTTTAAATGTTATTCTTAAACATCAAATAGGTTAATAGGTTAAAGGCATATTTTCCTAATAAAAAATTAATATTATTCAAGTCGCTTTTATATGTATCCTACAATGTTTTTTACCCCCCTTGCTTCCTTTTTCTTTCCTTTCTAGATATCTTCGGCGGGTTTGGGGGTTTTTCAGAGCTTTTTGGTGGCTGGTAGCCTGTTATTCCTATGTTTTATGTGGCTTCCCTCGATGCTCACTCTGATTCTTTTTTGGTGAGGGTTGTTTTTTCTCTTTGTCCCTAGTCTCCTGGGACTTTTTCTAATCTGGGTTGTCCTCCTATATAGATGGAGGGGTTGTTTCTATGTTGGACCGTGAAAGGAATGTTTGGGCTTTTGGGCTGCTCTCCTCCTGGCATTTTTGAGGCAGCCATTTCTCCTATTGAAGTGGAGATTCGGTGGCTGGGAGTGGTCTGGCTTCTACTTGCTGCAAGAGGGTTTTCTAGGCTGTCGTTCTTCCTTCTTCCTTTTCCTATTGAGGCGGGCCTCTTTCCTATTGAGGTGCGGAGATGGAGTGAAGAGGCCTTTCGGTTGATGTTGTTGCTCGAGTTTCTCATTGAGGTTACCTGTCATTTCATTCATAGGTGTCTTCACAGAAAGGTCTGGGTCTTCTTTGTACCTACCTCCCAGTTTATTTTGTGAGTTGAGCGAGCCTATCAAACCCCTCCT